>NC_057394.1:38088318-38137590 GCF_019320065.1 Cervus canadensis | reverse complement strand
AATATCAATAACCTCAGATATGCAGATGACACCACCCTTATGGCAGAAAGTGAAGAAGAACTAAAGAGCCTCTTGATGAAAGTGAAAGGGGAGAGTGAAAAAGTTGGCTTAAAACTCAACATTCAAAAAACAAAGATCATGGCATCCGGTTCCATCACTTCATGGCAAATAGATGGGGAAACAGTGGAAATGGTGGCAGACTTTATTTTGGGGGGCTCCAAAATCACTGCAGATGGTGAATGAAGCCATGAAATAAAAAGATGCTTACTCCTTGGAAGAAAAGTTATGACCAACCTAGACAGCATATTGAAAAGCAGAGACATTACTATGCCAACAAAGACCCGTCTAGTCAAAGCTATGGTTTTTCCAGTAGTCATGTATGGATGTGAGAGTTGGACTATAAAGAAAGCTAAGCACCAAAGAATTGATGCTTTTGAACTGTGGTGTTGGAGAAGACTCTTTTTTTTTTTTGGAGAAAACTCTTGAGAGTCCCTTGGACAGCAAGGAGATCCAACCAGTCCATCCTAAAGGAAATCAGTCCTGAATATTCATTGGAAGGATGGAGGTTGAAGGTGAAACTCCAATATTTTGGCCACCTGATGTGAAGTACTGACTCATGGGGAAAGACCCTGATGCTGGGAAAGACTGAAGGCGGGAGGAGAAGGGGACGACAGAGGATGAGATGGTTGGATGGCATCACCGACTCAATGGACATGAGTTTGAGTAAACTCCGCGAGTTGGTGATGGACTGGGAGGCCTGGTGTGCTGCAATTCATGGGGTCACAAAGAGTCGACACGACTGAGCGACTGAACTGAACTGAAGCCACCAAGTCTATGATATTTTGTTATGATAGTTCTGGTAAACCAATAAAATCTTCATGCCAATACATTTAAAATCTTAAAATAAACGAACAACTTTATAGAAACACAGTGCTATAGAAACATACAACTTACCAAAATCATCTCAAGAAGAAATTGAAAACCTAGTCTTTTTACCACTAAAGGACATGAATTTCAAGTTCAAATTTTAGCCACAAAGAAAATTCTACTCCCAAATAGCTTTATAAGTGACTTCTACCATATATGTAAAGATAAGATTATTCAAGTTATTCACATGCTCTCAAAGAATAGAAACAGGAAGATTCTAACATTGATACCAAATTCCATTCCAAACAGTATAAGAAAAGAAAATTACAGGTCAAACTCACTTAGTAGATACAAATATCCTATATAAAATTATCATGACAAAATGCATAGAAAACACTAACAATAGAATAGATATCATGCATGCTCAGTCGCTTCAGTCATGTTCTACTCTGTGCGACCCATGGACTGTAGCCTGCCAGGCTCATCTATCCACAGAATTCTTCAGGCAAGAATACTGGAGTGGGTTGCCATACCCTTCTCCAAGGGATCTTCCCAACCCAGGGATCGAACCCATGTTTCTTATATCTCCTGCCTTGGCGGGTGGGCTCTTTACCACTAGCGCCACCTAAGATGTCTACAGAATAGATACATATTCAGCCAAATTAAAAATAAAAACATTATTTAAAAAAGTAAAAAGAAGGTCCACAATCTTGGAGAAAATACTTTCAATGTATTTAATCAGTCCTGTTTATCTACCCCAAGGGGAGAAAAAAAATTGACTACCACTCAATAGAAAAATAGGCAAAACATGTGAAAAGGAATTCCACAGATGAAACCCAAATAACCAATAAACACATAAACCTTTAGTAACAGCAAATCACCATTAAGGCTGGAAGGAAACACTATATTTAACCCAACACCAGGCTGACAAAACTCTAAACATCAGCAGAAACCAAGAGTTGGTAAGGATGTGGAGAAACAGAACTATTAAACAGCACTATTTAAGTGTTGCAACAATATGGAAAATCAGCTGGGCACTATGTAGTGTTGCTGAAAATGTGCATTCTCTACAATCCAGCAATTCTACTCCTACGCATATATTCCAGAAAAACATTCTACCTGGGCACCAAGACACATGTAAATGACTGTACACAGCAGTATTATTTAAAATAGCAAAAAAAAAAAAAAAAGAAAAGCTACAAGAAATAGAAACATTTACTGCTGAAGAATGGATAAATTACAGTACAGCCATAATAAAATACAGCTCCATTCAGTTGTGGAAGTAAATAATTTTACCTACATACACCAGTGTGGATGAAAATCAGAAACAAAATACAAGTAAGAAAAGCAAGTTACAAAAGAAAAGAGCATAACCCTACTCATCTGATGTGCTAAGTCTCTTCAGTCGTGTCTGACTCTTTGCAGACCCTATGGACCGTAGCCCACAAAGTTCCTCTGTGCATGGGGATTCACCAGGCAAGAATACTGGAGTAGGTTGCCTCCTCCAGGGGGCAACCAGGAATCGAACCTGCAGCTCTTATGTCTCCTGCACTGGCAGGCAGGTTCTTTACCACTAGCACCACTAGGAAGTCCCTAAATAAGTGAAAGTCACTCAGTCATGTCCAACTCTTTGTGACCCTATGGACTATACAGTCCATGGAATTCTCCAGATCAGAATACTGCAGTGGGTAGACTTTCCCTTCTCCAGGGCATCTCTCCAACCCAGGAATGGAACCCAGGTCTCCTGTATTGCAGGCAGATTCTTTACCAGCTGAGCCACAACGGAAGCCCAAGAATACTGTAGTGGGTAGCCGATCCTTTCTCCAACAAATCTGATTGAACCGAGGTCTCCTGCATTGCAGGTGGATTCTCTACCACCTGAGCTATCAGGGCGACCCTACTCATCCGAGATCCCCCAACAAGGTGAAGTAAACCATATATAGTTCCTGAATATGTCCTTATATATGATGACAAGTATCATAAAAAGCAAGCTAAATATAATACAAGGATAAAGCTCATGTCTGAGACTAAAAGTTGTTTAGTTGCTAAGTCATGTCTGACTCTTTGTGACCCCGTGAACTGTAGCCCGCCAGGCTCCTCTGTCCATGGGATTTCCCAGGCAAGAATTCTGGAGCAAGCTGCCATTTCCTTCTCCAAGGAGACTAAAAAGGATCTTTACAAATACTGAAAATATTCTACTTTTAAGGTGAGTTTCTCTATATCCTTGCGCTTATAACTTACATATACAGCACACAGATTCTTTTATGTACACCAAATACTTAATAGGGCTTCCCAGAGGCACAGTGGTCAAAAACTCTGCCTGCCAATTCAGGAAGCACAGGAGACACGAGTTCAGTCCCTGAGTCAGAAAGCTCCCCCGGAGAAGGAAATGGCGACCGACTCCAGGATTCTTGCCTGGAAACTCCATGGACGGGGAGGCTGACAGGCTACAGTCCGTGGGGTCATAAAGAGGTGGCCGTGACGAGCACATGGTTAGGAACTTCAAGAAAGCACCTACTTCTACTCCTTCAACTAGAATTGTTTACATTGATTAAGAATTTTCAAAGTTACTAATTTTGAAATAAAATAATAGTTGGCTAGAATTTTGCTTTGTTAAGACTACACAGTCATCTCATAACACAAGCAATTATTTTAAGACAACAATCAAAATTTAATTTCCAAAGTACTAAGAAAAGCAGAGTAGAAGGGAAATTCTTAGAACACTTAACTTGCCAAACTACTGAAGCTCTATATTATCCATTAAGACAAGGTCATGCTGCTAGATGCCTTCATATGAAATTGCTGGTCTATCACTAACAATCATAAACACTTAGTACAAGAAAATATCTTCTTCATATTTGTTATTATATTTAACCACAGTTTGAGCAGTATTCAGAATATTTTTATGTCATCAGCATAGTGTTTAGGAAAATCCTCTCTTGCCATTTTCCACATGGCTAGCTCCTGTAAGCCAGGAAACCATTGTTTCCCTCAATTACCACTTACTGGAAAAGTCAACCCTAATAAATTTTCAGGGTTTCACGTTTTGTGTGATCCACTTGCCAATGTTTCAGGATCTCATCTTTCTCTCTCTTCCATCACAATGGTCACACTCCTTAACACTTTTTTCAAAAGAAGGAAAATGTAGGTGAGAGATTGGACTCATTTTCTCCCTCATGCTCTTTCCTTTGTCCTCATTCATCCTCCATCCATCGTTTATTCAAACATTCATTGAAAAGATATCCATCAGATACTTTTCACTTTAAAGTTAAAAACAGGCAAAAGGTAAACCTACTTGCTTAAATTAGGTTTCAAAAATCTGTGAACTACAAGTAATCATGTTGCCTTTATGCCTTCCTTTCTCCCAAATCTCCCACTCTATAATAGGCTATCACCTTAAGCAAATTGCTTTTTTAACTGTTCATTTTAATTGATTTTTTTATCTTACTTACACAAATCCACTTGAATGAGATATTTCTTATACTACCATCCAACTTCAAATTTCTATGTTTCTAATATAAATGTTTGAAATTTTCAACATTACTTGAGAAGAAAAATCTAGAATGAAACTGCTCTTGAAGGCAACAACATCATTTCCTTGAAGCGTAGACCCTGCATGGTGAACTACTGAACAAGATGGACCCAGCATAAAAAGAATGACAATTCACTAACCCACTGGTCTCTTTAGTCTCCTCTCTCAACTGCTCAACATATTTCAATAATGAAAGAGCAGCTAACGTTACCAGCAGCTTCTGCTGGGGCTTTTGCAGTATCTCAGTTTCACAGTTAGAGGCAAAGTAACATGGAGATTTAATTTCTCATTCAAAAAGCACTAGAGACTTCACTATAATTAAATTCTTACATTACAACAACATATATTGTTTCCAACAAAATAAAAAATAAGCGTTGTTGCATAATTGATTAGAAACAGGGAAGGGGAGTCAATTCATGCTCTGAGTTGCAACACAGAAATCTCTTGGCTTTTTCTCTTTTTATCTCCCCTTGATTATTTGCACCAAGTTAGCCAGCAAAGGGCTGGGGAGCTTGAAACTGCATGTCAGGGTCACCTCTGAAAAGTTTCAGGGTCACCTCTGAAAATCTGATATCTGTTTTCTTCAAATTCTATGGAGAGAATTAAGAGGTGAGATGGTGATGCAATAATTACCTAGTTAGATGAGCAAGCATTTCAGATCCATAATAGAACCAGAAGACATTATAAGTGGAAATCATTTAATTGCTTAAAACAACAACTTTCGCTTACTCTCCTCTACCTCTCATCACTCAACCTCTCCTCCTCCCAAACAAATACCCTCACAAGTACCACCTCCACAATTATTTCTCTACTGGGGCCTTTCTAAATGGCACTTTTAGAAATGATGTACAAATAAATGTTATGAAACAAAAATTAAATACATGACATTCTACTAACTGAAGTACAACCTTAGGCAAGTCTCTCGAAAGTTCACAGAATGACAAAGGTTATCACCGATGGCAGTAAAAATCTGGGAAGAAGCTAGACTCCCACCAACGTCCATCATTTTCTCCTCTGCAAAATGAGTACATTGTGGAGCAGAGAGGAGTTTATAAACATGAATAAGACAGTCTGTCCTTTGTATCTATATGTTCAATTCAGTTCAGTCACTCAGTCATGTCCAACTCTTTTTGACTTCATGGACTGAAGCACGCCAAGCTTCCCTGTCCATCACCAACTCCCGGAGCTTACTCAAACTCATGTCCATTGAGTCAGGGAAGCCATCCAACAATCTGATCCTCTGTCCTCCCCTTCTCTTCCCACCTTTAATCTTTCCCAGCATCAGGGTCTTTTCCCATGAGTCAATACTTCGCATCAGGTGGCCAAAGTATTAGAGTTTCAGATTCAGCATCAGTCCTTCCAATGAATATTCAGGACTGACTTCCTTTAGGATTGAGTGGTTGGATCTCCTTGCAGTCCAAGGGACTCTCAAGAGTTTTCTCCAACACCACAGTTCAAAAGCATCAATTCTTCAGTGCTCAGCTTTCTTTGTAGTCCAACTCTCACATCCTTACATCACTACTGGAAAACCATAGCTCTGACTAGATGTTCCTTTCTTGGTAAGTAATGTCTCTGCTTTTTAATATGCTGTCTAGGTTTGTCATAGCTTTTCTCCAAGAAGCAAGCATCTTTTGATTTCATGGCTGAAGTTACCATCTGCAGTGATTTTGGAGCCCAAGAAAATAAAGTTTCTCACTGTTTCCACTGATTCCCCATCTTTTGCCATGAAGTGATGGGAGTAGATGCCATGATATTAGTTTTCTCAGTGTTGAGTTTTAAGCCAACTTTTTCACTCTCCTCTTCTGCTTTCATCAAGCAGCTCTTTAGTTCTTCTTCACTTTCTGCCAGAAGGGCAGTGTAATCTGCATATCTGAGGTTACTGATGTTTCTCCCGGCAATCTTGATTCCTGCTTGTGCTTCATCCACCTGACCATATCTCACTATGTACTCTGCATATACGTTAAATAAGCAGGGTGACAATATACAGCCTTGATGTACTCCTTTCCCAATTTGGAACAAGTCTGTTGTTCCATGGTCAGTTCTAACTGTTGCTTCTTGACCTGCATACAGATTTCTCAGGAGGCAGATAAGGTGGCCTGGTATTCCCACCTTTTTCAGAATTTTCCACAATTTGTTGTGATCCACATAGTCAAAGACTTTGGTGTAGTCAATAAAGCAGAAGTAAGATTTTTTCTGGAACTCTCTTGCTTTTTTGATCATTCAATCGATGATGGCAATTTGATCTCCGGTTCCTCTGCCTTTTCAAAATCCACCTTGAACATCTGGAAGTTAACAGTTCCTGTACTGTTGAAGCCTGGCTTGGAGAATTTTGAGCATTACTTTACTAGCATGTGAGATGAGTGCAATTGTGTGGTAGTTGGAGCATTCTTTCGCATTGCCTTTGTTCGGGATTGGAATGAAAATTGACCTTTTCCAGTCCTGTGGCCACTGCTGAGTTTTCCAAATTTGCTGGCATATTGAGTGTACCACTTTCACAGCATCATCTTTTAGGATTTCAAATAGCTCAACTGGAATTATATCACCTCCACTAACTTTACTCGTAGTGATGCTTCCTAAGGCCCACTTGACTTTGCATTCCAGGATATCTGACTCTAGGTGACTGATCACACCATCGTGATTATCTGGGTCATGAAGATCTTTTTTGTATAGTTCTTCTGCGTATTCTTGCCATCTCTTCTTAATATCTTCTGCTTCTGTTAGGTCCATCCCATTTCTGTCCTTTATTGTGCCCATCTTTGCATGAAATGTTCCCTTGGTATCTCTAATTTTCTTGAAGAGATCTCTAGTCTTTCCCATTCTATTGTTTTCCTCTATTTCTTTGCACTGATCACTGAGGAAGGCTTTCTTATCTCTCCTTGCTATTCCTTGGAAATCTACATTCAAATGGGTATATCTTTCCTTTTCTCCCTTGTTGTTTAGCGTCTCTTCTTTTCTCAGCTATTTGCAAGGCCTCCTTACACAACCATTTTGCCTTTTTGCATTTCATTTTCTTAGGGAGTCTTGATCACTGCCTCCTGTACAATGTCAGAAAATTCCATCCATAGTTCTTCAGGCACTCTATCAGATCTAATCCCTTGATTCTATTTGTCACTTCCACAGTATAATCATGAATGATTTGCTTTAGGTCATACCTGAAAGGTCTAGTGGTTTTCCCCACTTTCTTCAATTTCAGTCTGAATTTGGCAGTAAGGAGTTCATGATCTGAGCCACAGTCAGCTCCCAGTCTTGTTTTTGCTGACTGTATAGAGCTTTTCCATGTTCGGCTGCAAAGAATATAATCAATCTGATTTCCAATATTTTACCATCTGGTGATGGTAAAATCTGGTGATGTCCAACTAAAGGTCAGCAACATTAATTTCCATGAAAAGCAGTCACCAATGGAAAGAACTGAGTTCACAAAGGGAAGAAGCAGGCAGTGTGTCTCAATTTGTGTGATCCTGGTCTTTAAGGAATGTGAATTTCACCTACAGTTCAGTTTAAAAGTAATGCAGTGATTAAATTTAAAAAGTAACTAAAACTCAGAAAAAAATCTAGCAACCATCAACCCATAAACTAGAATCAATCAACCTCTCCCCTGCCCACCCCCCCCCCCCGACACACGTACCTTATAAATGCAAAAATATAAACTGGTATGTTCTACCAATATCTGAACTGTTTTTTTAGAAACCTAATTGCTCTTGGTCTCCAAAATCACTGCAGATGGTTAATTTCAGCCATGAAATCAAAAGATCATTGCTCCTTGGAAGAAAAGCTATGATCAACCTAGGCAACACAATAAAAAGCAGAGACATTACTTTGCCAAGAAAGGTCCATCTAGTCAACGCTATGGTTTTTCCAATAGTCATGTATGGATGTGAGAGTTCGACCATAAAGAAGGCTGAACACTGAAGAATTGATGCTTTTGAGCTGTGTTGTTGGAGAAGCCTCCTGAGAGTCCCTTGCACAGCAAGGAGATCAAACCAGTCAATTCTAAAGGAAGTCAGTCCTGAACATGCACTGGGAGGACTGATGCTGAAACTCCAATACTTTGGCCACCTGATGTAGAGAGCTGACTCATTATAAAAGACCCTGATGCTGGGAAATACCGAAGGTAGCAGGAGAAGGGGACGACAGAGGACGAGATGATTGGATGGCATCACCGACTCAAAGGACATGGGTTTAGGCAAGCTCTGGGAGATGGTGAAGGTCAGGGAAGCCTAACATGCTGCAGTCCAAGGGATCACAAACAACTGAACACGACTGAGCACCTGAAAAACAACAAATTGCTCTTACTCTCTATCTGATTAGAATGCTTCTTCTGAACTCCCTCTAAACCACAAATCAGAATCAAGTCTGTCCTGGGTTATGGGTGGAATTTTGGGAATTGAAGGCAGGTTACTTCCAAAAGCTTTTCTTTTCTCCCCCTCAAGCTCAGTAAAAAGCTAATACTTTTCTCCTGTTGACCTTCACCCACCTCACTAAATGTTCTCCTCTACTCCTGTTCCAGGAATGTCCACTGTACAGGATTTCTTGGCTCCACACCATGGCTCGACACAGACCTCGAGGAAGCCTCCCCAACACTGGAGAGTTGACATGTAGGAAAGAGAGCCACTTGGCCTCCCAGTCTGTCCAGAAGGCTCCACCGTCCTTGATGCCAGCATGCTCCCATTTCTGCAGTCCCATCAGTTTTACCCTTTGCCCTGTAATAACCCACCGTGTTCTTCCCTCAGTGTTAATGCCTGCTGGTTCCTGAACTCAGTGTGAATTAACACATGCCTGGTCCTAAGCTGCTCCCCAGAAACTGTGTTTAGTTACTGCCTGTCAATTTCACCTCTAACCTACACTGTCCCTGGTATTCTTCATTCCCTCTGAGTATGATGTCTCCATCTCATTCCTGCTCATAATTTTACTCTGAACCACCTGGAAAAACCCCTAATATCCAGATACCCCACTTAATTTCACCATGCATAAAATCAGAATCTCCCCTCTTTCTCAAGGTATATCTGATCTTCCTATGCTCTCAATCAAAGCTCCCTATCGGCACATGGTCCTGGGCTAAGCCTGACCATTCTCTGACATCATAGATGAACAATCAAAATACAGGAAGCAGAAAGTGAAAGTGAAGTCACTCAGTCGTGCCCGACTCTTTGAGACCCCATGGACTGTAGCCCACCAGGCTCCTCTGTCCAGGGATTCTCCAGGCAAGAATACTGAAGTGGGTTGTCATTTCCTTCTCCAGGGGATCTTCCCAACCCAGGGATCAAACCCAGGTCTCCCGCATTGCAGGCAGATGCTTTAACCTCTGAGCCACCAGGGAAGCCCCCAAAACTGGTCATGTACCCCATGAGGCCACAAAGGATCCTGCAGTTCCTCAAGAGATGAGCAGAGATCCTATTGTTTCTCAAAAGATGGGCAGAGCTCAAAAACAGTGACTCCAGGGAGGTGGCTGTCCAGAGCTGGTGAGACTTTTCTGTGTGGAAGGTTATCTCCACTACAAGCCTGGGTCCCAGGTCCAGTGCTTCCAGTCCTTGGACAGGAACGGAAGTAACAACTAAGAAGGCAGGAATCAGAAAAGATAGATGGCGTCCAATACTCAGAAAGTACTGGGAACGGTTGGGAAGGAGACTCCTGCAGGAAAATGGAGAGAATGGGCAAAGGGACTCAGCAGTCCATGAACCGTTATGAACCGTCACAGCTTGGCTGAGCTCTCCTGGGTTACACTGCCAGCACCGCCCCTGGGTTACAAGGGACATGTTGGTGGGACTCAAGAAGGCAGAGGGGCAGCAGCCCCCCTGTTCTCATTACAGGAGGAAGACGGCTCCAGGGCTCTAGACGTGGGTGCAGTGCACGCCCACTGTCACTCTGCGCCTCGGGGCGGGCCGGCCTACAGGCTCTCCATCAGCTTATCTGATTCTCGACCTTGATATGTCCGACTCAGGAAGGCGCCCGCTTCCCCTGTGGTCCAGAGCATCCTGGAGGTTAGAGCCTAGGGAGCAGCGAGAAGTCTGTGTGGACTCAGCTCATCCTCAGGGCTTCTGGTTCACCCCCATTCTCCTGCACCTTATTTGCTGACTGCTTGCCCTGTGGATTTAGGTCTAATATCCAAAACACAGAAGCAACAACCATGCCTAACTTGCTCAACTAATGTCTACAAATAGATATGGTCAAATGCTCGTAATAAATCCCATTTTCTCTACCACTCCCGTGGTTCGATTTCTCTGAGTAAACCTTGCCTGATACAGAATTTGGTACCAGATCTAAAATTCCAGGAAAACAAAGCATGGTGAATATAAGTAACCAGTTGACTCTTAAACTGTAATATTTGTAAGTTTTACTTCTATTAGGGCATAAATTATACTGAAGGGCTAAATTATGTATAAGGTAAAGAACCACTCTCATTGTTGAGTCAATAATTATTCATGATTTTACTAAACAAGTGTCTCTTTCGAGAACAGTAAGAAATTAATTCTCAGCTAACATCAACAGGGGAAAAGTGAAGGAGGCTACACTTTTTTTAAAAAAAATGCACACATGTTGAGAATAACAAAATTAACCAGATAGATGTTATATTTCAACAAATGTTTTCAACAATCACCCTGTTGCTTTAATACTCTGATGTTCTCATTAAATCAAAACTGTTCAACTGAAATGGTTATGTTTAAAAGAAGTTCATATCATTTTTATGATCACTCCTGAAAATTTCTGGCAAAATACATTATGTAAACTACTTTTGTAATGTGCTCTAAATAGGATGACATAAAGCTTAGCTGAAGAGCCACTATAATCAAAAGGCCAGAGAATGAAAATGTGAGAGAGGCAGACGTAACAGGAGAGAGACAGAGGTGGAGAGAAAGAAAAAATCATTTAGACACACAAGTGAGCCTCAATAGATTTTGGTTGAAATACTGAATAGTATCACTGAATATCATATTTACCTTTAACTCTAAAAGGAGATAATGCAGGGCACTTTTGTGCCCAAAGGAGAGACAATATACTTTTATATTTACTTAGAATTTTTTATTTTTAAACAGGATATTATGACTTTTTTCTATTTCTTCCAGTCAATGTGACATCATCATTCAAGGCCCAGATCAAAGGTCACTTCACCAGTGAAGCCTTCTATGGCTCACATCAACTCCCTAGGATTCACTAAATCATAGCACTAATCATATCAAGATTGTAATAACTTATTTGCCTTTTCCTGAGATGATGTAACCCTGAAATCAGGGTCTAAATATAATTTGTCTTTGTAGCCCAATAACTAACAAATAACAGAGTCTAAGTATATGATTACTAAACCCATTCACACTACAGCATAGATGTGATGGTTAATTTTATATGTCCACATAGTTACTGTGAAAGTTAAATGAGAAAAAATGCTAAAGGATTTGCATACTGTCTGCTAGCTACTATGTGTCATTAAAACAGTCATTTTCATCATTTTATATCATGTTACACATGATTGTAATTTTACACATTACAATTGTGTCAGTTTGACTTCAGGAAAATCTGCTTTTCAGGTCAGTAACTGTGTATGTATTATTTCCTTTGACTGAAGAAATGCTGGGATACTCACGTAACTGGGGGTACCTACTTTATAGTTCAGCTTCTGGTTTCAGGGTCTAACTAGGGATTTCCAAATTGTTACTCTGTGTTGATAAGAAATAGATACATCTGCCTTTCTCTTGGAGGAAATCAAATCCTGAGCTGACTGGGTATGCCGCAGTTAGCTGGTGCAGCATTTGTTTGTTTCACTCACAGAATGCTGACAGCTTATTTTATATTAGTGAGAATTCTCCAGAGAAATGGAATAGGAGATACATATAAACACACACAGATATATGTGTGTATGTATGTATGTATACGTGTGTCTGTCTATATATGGCATGTGTACCACATGGCAGGTATATGGTATATGTGATGTATGGCAGGTATATGGTAAAGAATCCACCTGCCAATGCAGGACACACAAGAAACAGAGGTTCGATATCTGGGTGGTGAAGATTCCCTGGAGTAGGATGGCACCTGGATGGCACCCCACTCCAGTAGTCTCATCTGAAAAATTCCATGGGCAAAGGAGCCTGGCAGGCTACAGTCCATGGGGCCACAAAGAATTGGACATGACTAAGCACCTGAACACAAAACATCTATATATGAGACACATGATTTACTATAAAAATTGGCTCATGTGATTACGCAGACTGAGAGGTCCCATGATCTGCATCTACAAGCTGGAGACTGGGAAATCTAGTGGTGTAATTCCAGTCCAAGTCCAAAGGCCTGGGAACCAAGGAAGCGGATCATGTGAATCCAAGTCCAAGGCCAGAAGGCTAATATCCCAGCTTAAGCAGCTAAGAAGGGACTAATCCCTTCCTTCCTCCACTTTTGTTTTATTCAGGCCCCTCAACAGATTAGATGATGCCCACCACACTGGGCAGGACCATCTGCTTTTTGAGTCCACTGGTTGAAATGCCAACCTCACCTAGAAATATTCTCCAAGATGTACCCAGAAATAATGCTGTATGTGGGCACCCTGTGGCCTAGTCAAGCTGACATACAAACTTGTCCATCACAGCTGGCTCCTGTCCAAAATGATTGGTGCCCCTACCCACAATACCACCTGCCACACTGGGAACTACTGGCCCCATTCAAAGATGGGTAAAAACCAGAGACAGGCCACAAGGAAACTGTGCATAAAAGTAGCAAATATCAAAAGCAAGACAGAAAGGGAAGAAAGAGGCCAATGAAGAACAAACATCATGAGAAGAACTACCCAAGGAAACAGATGAAGAATTTAAGCAACACTTCACAGACCCAATAATAATAGTAATAATTTAAACAAACGGCTCTTGCTTTAAAAGAAAATAATGTTCAGGAAAGAAGTACAAGGGCCCAAATGATAAAATACAAGATATCTGAATCAGATGAACATAAATGGACAGGGTTATAAAACACTACAGAGATGAAAAGCCACTTTAGAAACTAAAAAATAACAAAGAATTTGGCTGAAAATATAGCAAGAAAAAATACTGAATGAGAATGAACACTCAAGTGAAATAAAATAGTTAAAGATGATACAAGAAACCAAGGAGAAATGTTATACCTAGAGTTAATAAAGAAGAGAACAAAAGGAAAAGATACCTTCTTCAGTCCATGGAATTCTCCAGGCCAGAACACTGGAGTGGGTAGCCGTTCCCTTCTCCAGGGAATTTTCCCAACCCAGGGATCGAACCCAGGTCTCCCACATTGCAGGTGAATTCTTTACCAGCTGAGCCACAAAGGAAGCCCAGTATTTAAATATGAGGACATAAAAAGAGAGTCTCCTTCTCAGAGTTAAATGGCAAGATCCAAGAAAAACTGATACAGAATGAGAAAAAATGAGAAGAAAAACTGATGAAGTTACTGAACGTCTTTCTAGCTTACTAAAAATAATCCATGGACATCTGAACAAAAAGCAAAACAAGAACAAGTGCAAAGATCAGTTTGCTTCAGGCTTCACAGTGACACCAAATGCCAGATGACAATAAAGCAGTGTTTCCATATTTCTGAGAAAAAGAAGAATTCAGACTAAATAGTTTTGATAACTATAGTTAGCAATCAGAAAATAAATATTAATAACCTAAATTTTAAGAAAACAGTAAAAGAAGAAAAGAAAAGCAAGTTAAAAAGAAATGTCATTAATCTACCCATCTTTCATAGCAGAAAGTCAAAAGATGTTCTTTAGAGTTAAATTCAGTCATTAAAAAAGACAAAAATACCAGAATTCAAAGCAGTTTATTTATTTATTATTTATTTTTGGTCTTTCTCTTAATTCTCAAGTAATAGCATCACTTTGGTGAAAGGATATTAACTTAAAAATAGTAAATTCTTTGGTTTAAACCCAGTTTCTAAATATTCCATTACATCAGAAGCAAACAAAAAATAACTCTACATTAGAAGCAAAATATAAATATGGTCCTACTTTTGCAAAACCATCTCTATTTTCTTGTATATATGTACACACAGATGCTGTCAATAATGCTCACCAAGTGCCAACAAGTATGAGGCAAGGAAGTGATGGGGCTTTGTATGCTGTAGTGTTTTTTAAATGAGTTATGCATCATCTTTTCAAATAATAAAGCTTTTTATCCTACTTCAATAATGGCACAATCTTTCTCAAATCCCTGTATATCATTTTGTTCTTATATCCCAGGTCTAAGAAACTAGACAGTGAAGAGTTAAGGGACTTGACAGAAGAATGACCTCACAAAGGATGATATTTTAATAAATATGAGATACACCTATTAGTTTGGATCATTATCAAATTTACTGATTAGGCTCAAGAAAGAAACTTTTAATATAACTAGTATGCATGGAAACAGGATGAACTTCCACACGTTGTAAGAAATTGCACAGAGTACTCAAGATACAGTGCTAAAGTAACCAACTAACTCTTATGGAAGAAAGCCATATATCAAGCACATGTTAGACTCGATGCCCTTCATGGGCACTCTCAGCTCTTGAAATACTTGACTTTGATGTGACATCATACAAGAAAGTCATGAATCTCTGTCTTATCCTATATAAATAAGAGTATCAAGCGCCACCCACACCTTTAGGACTCTACAGCTCTGAATTATTTTCACAAATATGTAGCATTTCCTTTCACCCCTATTACAACTCTTGAAATAGGCAGGACAGGTGTTATTTTTCCACATTGCAGTTCAGATAATTAAAATTCAGAAAGAAGTCACTGGCCCAAGATACTACAGACAAAGAACTGCAGAGCAAGACCTCACTTTTTCTGATTCCATGTTTATGGTCCAGGTGACTACCTAAATACAGAGTAGCCCAGTGCTGACAATACATTTCACTTATATCAACCTGGGCTTTCTCAACAATTATGCCATCTTAGCTCAAAATGGGAGAAAAGACTGGCTTGTTGCTGGTACAGTTTTCTACTTTGTGTGAAGATCATCTTGAAACTTTATGGAAAAGAAATTTAAAGTAACCACATTATACCTGTCCATTGCTATGAAACAAAATTTTGGTAGGGAATTAAAACTTTCTCAGAAAGGTGTGCTCTTGTCCTCTTGCTTTCCAAACTTATCCACTGCCAACACTGGAGCAAAAGTTTGAACATGAATTCTGATAAGCCGGACTAATGTATACACATGCATATGTTCTGGACACCTGCTCTGAACCATCTGCTCAGAGTACTGGGCAACATACTGAAATGGCTGGAAAACAGTGGAGCAAAGTCAGGTCTGTGGAGTCAGGTCCACAAACATTTACAATGAGAGAAACTGCTAAAATATGCTAAAGAGCTTATAGACCAGGTTTTATGCTGATATATGTGAGTAGAGATTAATGGTAACTGGAATCTTTTTAGAATTTATTTAATATTATCTAATGGCAGATGGTATAGGGACAAAAAAGAATTTAAAAACTGACTAAAGAATTTAATGTGAATTTATATAGATATAAAATATATGTATTTATACACTATATATATTTATACATTATTGATTCATTGATGGGAAAGGGAAAGGAAGACTGCTTCTAGAAGACTCTTGATATGGCCACAAAAGAAATTTTACAAATGCTATTCAGGCTATTTAAATGTTAGAACCTAAGCAGAAAGGCACCACATCATATTCTGTAGCTCTGGCAAGATTTTATCACCACTGGCAAATTGGAAACGTACAAAATAGTTTTAAGAGCCATATTCAAATCCCTTTTCAATTATGTAGACAGTGGAAATGTTGCATCCACTGCTGACATTTTAAAAACGTCATCTTAAAACTGACCTTGGGAATATATGTGAAATATAGAAAAGATAAATTTCCAAGCTGCAATTTTCTCTCTGAATCAGACCTTATGAAAACTAACACCACCTGATCCAAGCAGGTTTAAAAACAAGTATCAATGAATTTGTTCTGAAGCCTCTATAACTGAAAGCACAGATTTAAAAATATGAAAAACAGCAGATAAATAATGTAATTCATTGGGACAAACACATTAAGTGAAATACTCACTGTCCCTCCCTCTATAAAGACTTCTGAACTCATGACTTATGAGCTATGAGGCATGATCATTTAGAATGAATCACACATAATATATTATAGCTAATCAAGAGAGTATCTTCAGTTTATCCTCAGGGTAAGTATTAATATAATGATTCTCTTTGCCATCATCCTCAGTTGTCATAAAATTAGTTATACAACGACACTGTCAAAATGTATAAACGTACAAAACTTAACACTGATCCATTCAAACATAAAAATAACTGAACAAAAACATAAATACAGTATTAAATTCATATATAAGGAAAGTGATAACTTCTTGTATGACAATGAGTGAAGATTTTCATGTTGACAGAGGAATGAGCTGAGACTATTTGAATTTACATTTGCCCTATTTGTCTTAGGAGTATAGAAAACTGTTTATCTTTACATTATAAATGCAATTATCAGTAGTTGCTGGAGTTAGCTCATCAGCAGCTCATAAGAGCCAACTGTTAAATTTTAAGAATCTTGCAAGTTCTTTTTTAAACCACTGAAACCGGTGGGAATATTTACACCATGGGAACTGACAAACACTTCAGATCAGGCCTTCACATCCAAAGCCCTAAAGTCAGTTTACAAACACACCACTAATCCACATACAAGTAAGTACACAGTACAATCAGTTCTTACAAAGTTAATTCATCTATATAGGTAATAATGAGCTCATAAAAAAAGAACATTATCACACACCCAGAAATCTCCCTGTATCATCTCTGAACTGATACTCCCTTTTAGAGTATTTTCCAGAAACAAATATTACAAAGGAGAAATTTTAGCAAGGGAGGAAAAAGGCACTTTTTTTCTTTTTTAAAGATTCCATATACAAGTGAGATCACACAGTATTTGTATCTGTCTTTATTTCAGTTAGTATAATGCCTTCAAGGTCCATCCATGTTGTCATAAATAGTAGGATTTCCTCATTTTAATGACTGACTAATACTCCATTATATGTGTTTATATATATACATACATATATATACACACACACCCCACATCCTATTTACCCATTCATCTGTTGACACACACAGAGTTTGTTTCAATATCTTGGTTGCTATAAATAATGCTGCAATGATCATTGGGGGGTGCAAATATCTTTTGTTGAGTGTTTTTATTACCTTTAGATATTTCCCTAGAAGTGGAACTGCTGGATTACATGATAGTTGGTCTTAATTTCTTGAGGATCTTCCAGAAAATTTCCATAGTGACTGCACCAATTAACAATCCTACCAACCAGCGCACACATCCTTTTTCTCTGCATCCACACCAGCACTGTCTCTTCTCTCTTTAATTATGGTCATTCTAAAAGGTCTGTGATGTTATATCACTGTAGTTTTAATTTGCATTCCCCTAAATGCCTAAATGATATTCAGCATGTTTTTATGAACCCGGCTGTTGATACATCTTCTTTGGAGAAATGTCATATTCAGACTTTTGACCATTTATTTGGTTATTTGGGGTTTTCTTTTTCTATTGATAACAAGTGTACATTATATTTTTGGATATTACACCCTTCCTTATCAGATATATAGTTTGCAAATATTTTTTTTTTCCATTCTGTAGGTTGTCTTTACACTTTTTGATGGTTTCCTATGGTGAAGAAACTTTTTAGTTTGATATAATCCCATTTGTTTATTTTGTTGCTTGTACTTTAGGTGTCATATCCAAAACATTAGCAAGATCTATGTCAAGAAATTTTGTTCCTATGTTTTCTTATAGGAGTTTCTTTGTCTCAAGTCTTACATTTAAGTCTGTAATTGATTGATTCAACGTTTGTGACAGGTGTAAGATACGGGTCCATTTTCATTCTTGCACACATGAAAATCCAAGTATCATAACACCATTTATTGAAGAGACCATCTTCTCCATTGAGTATTCTTGGTTCCCCTGTCAAATATTAGTTGATCACATATGCTTGAGTTTATTTCTGGGCTCTCGATTCTGTTCCACCGGTCTATTTGCTGGTTTCTGTTTTACAAGTGTCATGCTGTTTTGATGACTACAACTTTACAGTATAACTTGGAATCAGAAAGAATAATGTGAGACCACCCCCCTGCTTTTTCTTTCTCCATATTTCTTTGGCTATTTGAGGCCTTCTGTGGTTCCATATGAATTTCAGAAATTTTTTCCAGTTTTATAAAATATGTAACTGGAATCTTGATATGGAATGCACTGTATCTATGGATGGCTTTCAGTAATATTAACATTTTAACAGTATTAATTCTTCCAATCCATAAACATGAGGTACTTCTCCATTTGTCTTCTTCCATTTCTTTCATCCATGTCACGTGGTTTACAGCATAGAGATCTTTCACTTCCTAAGTTACATGTATACCTAAGTATTTTATTGTGTTTGATGCTACTGTGAAAAGAAAGTGCAAGCGAAGATGTTCAGTCGCGTCCAACTCTTTGCGACCTCATGGACTGTGGCCCACCAGGCTCCTCCATCCATGGAATTTTCCAGGCAAGAATATTGGAGTGGGTTGCCATTTCCTTCTCCAGGGAATGTTCCCGACCCAGGGATCAAACCCGGGTCTCCCGCATTGTAGGCAGACACTTTATCGTCTGAGCCACCAGGGAAGCCCTTGATGCTACTCTAAGTGGAATCAATTTATTTCTTTTTCAGAAATTTTGTTGCTTACAGAAATGCCACTGAATTTTGTATATGCCTATATTGTATCTTGCAACTTTACTGAATTCACTGATCATCTATCAGTCTTTTGGTTGAGTCTTTAAAATTTTCTCTATATAAAATCAAGGCATCTGCAAGTAAAGACAATTTTACATCTTCCTTTCCAATTCAGGTAACTTTTATTTCTTTATCTTACATGATTGCTCTAGCTAGGACTTCCAGTACTATACTGGATGTAAGTGGTAAGAGTGGTCACTCTTGCCTTATTTGTGATCTTACAGGAAAAGCTTTCAAACTTTCAACACTGAGCATGATGTTAGCTGTGGGCCTGTCATATATGGCCTTTATTGAGATATGTTCCTTCTAGGCGTAATTTGTTAATATTTCTTATCATGAATGGATGTTGAGTTGGAAGAAGGCAATTTCAAGTGAAAAATATAATCTGGAAAATCATTTTTAAGTAGCACCATCTCCCCAGGTGGCCCTAGTGGTAAAGAATCCACCTGCCAATACAGAAGACTTAAGAGACCTGGGTTTGATCCCTGGGTTGGGAAGATCCCCTGGAGATGGGAATGGCAACTCACTCCAGTATTCTTGCCTGGAGAATTCCATGAACAGAGGGCATGGTGGGCTAGAGTCCATGGTGTCACAGAGTTGGACACAAGTGAAGCAACTCAGCATGCACACACGTGAAGGTGAGCTGGCAGAAAGACATAATGTACATTTATGTGAAAGTAGCAGGAGCAATGGAAGGAGGAAAGTATTAAATTGTATGTGCTATGCGGCTACATAGGGTACACATGCCTCTGTACCAGCCTTTATGAAATGGAAATGGCTTAACATATTGTCATTTTCTTAGCATTAATGTGTGATTTTTGTATTACGACCAGTATGCAGTACAAGGTAAGTTTAAATAAATACCACAAAATGATAGCCAGCACTTGATAACTATTGAAATTCTTGGCATTTTTTTTTTTTTTACCCTCCAATTTATACCTGAACTTTGCTATGAAAAAGCCAGTTAAAAGCCTCTCATTGTCATCCTATCCTATCCCTGAAGAAAGCCAAGACTGCAGGTGCAAAGAGGACAGCATTTGACAGCAATCAGATGCCATCCAGGGCTGAGATGAATATCATGCTTGTGGTAGGAAAATCTGGCTTTTTTTTTTTTTGTCCCAGTGATCAGTTTCAATTTTCTAATTATCATTTTAAAGTTGATTCTTAAAACAGTTTCGGTTTTGGAAACTGATGATAGCTTGACTTGCACAAAAAAGTCTAGCTTCTTTGTAATTTTTTTATACTTAGGCGTTTAAAAAAAATTACACTTTATAGACAGATGAATGTGTCTAAGCATTGACCTTTGCCCCACAGGCAAAGCAGTGCACTAATGAAAATAATTGCCCCAAATTAATGTTCAAAATAGGACTGCCACTGCAATTACTCAATTTGACTAACCAACCTTTATTGTTTTCCTCTTCATATGGATATTCATTCATCCATTTGTTTCTAGAGTCACATTGATCCTGAAAGAAAAGCAGACAAAAACTTAATGAGAACTGCTAAGGGGTTAATATCTAAAATATATAAATAGTTTATACAACTCAACATCAAAAACACAAGTAACCCAATTAAAAATGGGCAGAAGATCTGAGTAGACATTTTCCAAAGAGGACATGCAGGTAACAACAGGCTCATGAAAAGGTGCTAATCACCAGGGAAATGTAAATTAAAAACCACAATAAAATATTACCTCATACCTGTTAACATGACTATCATCTAAAAGAAAACAAATAAATGTTGGCAAGTGGAGAAAAGGGAACCCTTGTATACTGTTGGTGGGAATGTACATTGGTACAGACAATGGGTTCCTCAAAAAACTAAAATTAGATCTACCATATGACCCAGTAAATGCACTCCAGGATATATCCAAAAACAAAACAAAAAAAACACTAACTCAAAAAGATACATGAACCCCAAAGTTCACGGCAGCGTTATTTATAATAATGCAAATAACTCCAAAGATAAGGACGCAATCTGAATGACCATCAACAGATGAACGGATAAAGAAGATGTGGTAGACATATACAACGAAAAACTACTGAGCCACAAAGAATGGAATGTTGCCATTTTTAACAACATGGATGAACTTGGAAGGTATTATGCTTAGTGAAATACGTCAGACAGAGAAAGACTGGGTGATATCACTTACATGTGCAATCTAAATAATACAACAACCTAGTGAAGATAAAAAAGCAGCAGACTCACCAATAAAGGGAACAAACTAGTGGTTATCAGTGTGGAGAGGGAAGTAGGGAGAGACAATATAGTGGTATGGGATTAAGAAGTATAAACTACTATTATAAAATAAGCTATAAGGATATGTTGTATGACACAGGGAACATAGACAAAACTTTATAAATGGAGTGTAACCTTTAAAAGTTGTGACTCCCTATACTGTATACTGGTTAACTTGTATAATATTGCACTTCAGCTATACTTCAATTTTAAAAAATGATTTAGAAAATGTTGCACATGTTGGTAACATTCTGCCATTGGAGGAAAGAAAAGAAAATCTTGAGTCTGCAATTTTTTTAAGCTCTTGATCAGTGGAGTGACATAATAAAAGTGATAGCTGAAAAACAGTTTTGGCTTTTGTCCCCTCTTTAACAGCCATGGAAAGGCGAAAATGGAGAAGTGCAGAAACAGAGGCAGGACTCCAACTATGACACTACTGACAGACCCTGGGCACAAGGTATGAAAATCGGCATAAAGATAAAGGAGGGAGAGAAGAAAAAGAGGGAGGAAACAGGGAGAGAAGGGTGGGGGAAAATGGCAGAAACTGGTTTAAAAGCAAAGTGAATATCCCAAAGAGAAGACACAAATGTTTCAGCTGAAGTAGCTGGCTCCATTATTCTTAGTAACTAAGAGACTGTTAAAGAAACATTGTTTTCCAGAGGAAATTGTCTCCTTTCACCTCTTTATAGCTGATACAAATGTGCAGAATAATTAACATGAATACTTGTTGGTGACTCCATCTTGGCCAATACCCAAGTAACTTTTTAAAAATTGATCTGAGTTAAAATATGTCACTACTTAAAAATTAAGCAAACATAAAGTAAATATTTATGTTGCCTCTAAAAGCTTCCAAATCCCCAAGACCATGTGGATCTCAGCAAACAGAATTAAATATCGCTGGACTGGAGAGTTTCGATTACAATACACCATTTGCCCCATCTGGATACATCTCAAAAGTCCTCCTATTTCTTCTCTCTCAGTATTATGTAACTTGCTTCAGAATTTCCATTTCACAAGGCAAAATTTTTTTTGGCATTCAGTTAAGCCAGCTTATTAGGCACAGTTCATTTTTTTTTTTCCACTTGGAATTACACTCAGAGGGGATACGCCTTAGAGTTCTTAAGCAGTACCCATTCTGTGGGTACTGTGGGTACAGTACCCATACTACACAGGCAGTATCCAGCCATGTTTCCTTTGCATGTGTTTCCACACATCTGAGCAGAAAATGTGTGGAAACTCATAAAGCCTTAAAAGAAATATACCAGAATGTATGTGTTTCATGGGCTTGGTCTGGAAGATGAAGTGGCCTTTAATTTCATTCCAGTTTTAAATCAATCAATTGATCAAGCAATGACTCTTTCTTCCTCCTGCCCTATCTCCTTTCATCTCTCCCTCTAGATTATAAAGATATGGCTCTTCTGACTCAAACACACATCCCCTAATATACTGTACAGTTTTCACCACTACTAGAAGTGCCACTAAGAAGCAACAGAACATAAATGCAATATTTTAATATGACAATGTCAAATATTCTCCTGAAATTCAGAGGATAATTCTTCTGTTTTATATCATGAAATCATAATAGGCTATCCCTTGAAAGATATTCCTTGCTCTAGAAGTTATCTAGAACACCATGTTTCTATCAAATACATCTTGTCCTTTCTAGTCTTCAAAACCTGTTTCAATCCATCAATTGCAACTTCTCAGCAGAATGTATCAGGTACTTCAAAACTCACTGCAAGCTGACATTCTGGTTCTACAACTTTTTCACACTTTAATAAACTACGAACATTTTGACATGACATTCAACTCATTAATGCTTTACCTCCAAATTCAGAGTACTCCATTATAAAGATACAGGATTATTTACTCCCTCATTCTTGTCTAGTAGTTTACAATGTTTTACTATTACTGACAATACACATCCTTCTGTGTAAATCATGTACATCGGGACCTCTGCCAGCCTGAAGGATGCCTTTGGGAAACTAGAAAGGATGCCGGCTCTGGGAAGACATAGACAGACTCATCCGGAGGTGGGGCCTGGCCAGGGAAGCCCAGTGTAGTATTTACCCCTCAGCCAGGAATCCATATCCGACACCACTGTCCTCAGCTGGCCTGACGTGCACCTTTAATTATCACCT
Organism: Cervus canadensis; assembly: GCF_019320065.1. NCBI lineage: Eukaryota > Metazoa > Chordata > Mammalia > Artiodactyla > Cervidae > Cervus > Cervus canadensis. Next base: position 38,114,079 of record NC_057394.1, on the reverse strand, counting down.
TAGAATACAGTCACAGAAGTATCATTCCTGGATCAGAGTAATATAAGCTTTTTTCAGCCTTTCAAAATATATTACTCAACTTGCTTTTTGTACAGGCTAGCTTCCGTGGTGGCTCAGATGGTAAGGTGTCTGCCTGCATTGAGGGAGACCTGGGTTCGATCCCTGGGTTGGGAAGATCCCCTGGAGAAGGAAATGGCAACCTACTCCAGTACCCTTGCCTGGAAAATCCCATGGACAGAGGAGCCTGGTAGGCTACAGTCCATGGGGTCGCAAAGAGTCGGACACGACTGAGAAACATCACTTTCACACCAATTTCTATTCCCACCAGCAGAAGCAGCACATGCTGACCCAGTTCTACTACCATCCATTTCCCAGCACACAGCCCACTGCCGTGCAAGCTTTATGAGATTAATAAAGGTTTGCCAAATGAGTAAGAGAAACTAAGGATGAGGAAAGAAAAAGAAACTCCTTTTATATCAAGTGTGTGGATATTTCTTAACCAAGGAATTTGCATGCATGTGTGCTCAGTCATGTCCAACTCTTTGTGACCCCACAGACTGCCAGCCTCCTCTGTCCATGGGATTTTCCAGGTAAGAATAACTGGAGTGGGTTGCCATTTCCTTCTCCAGGGGATCTTCCCGATCCAGAGGTGGAAGCTATATCTACTGTGTCTCCTGTACTGCAGGCGGATTCTTTAATGCTGAGCCACTGGGGAAGTCCAAACAAGGAACTAAGGCCTTAACTACATAATTTGTACTTTTTATATGCAATTAAGCTACATACTACAATAAACATTCAATTTTGTGAGTTATACATAATGTAATATCATACATTTTTATAGCATTAGGGGATTGACCAAGTATCCTAATGATAGTATTTGTTCTGAAGCCAGTTCTGCAAGTTGAGCACATCAACAATTTTAAGATCCATTTGACAGTGATGATCAGAGGTTAATTTCATATGCAAAGTAACAAGTCAGAGAGTGGTAGGGTCCTTACAAAACCCCTGAATTAGACTCAAATGTTGTGGCATGGCTCTTTGCAGCTTTTCGTTGTAACCACCTACAAATTAAAAGCAGACTTCAGTACATACTGTGGCCACCTGATGTGAAGAGCCGACTCACTGGTAAAGACCCTGATGTGGGGAAAGATTGAGGGCAATAGGAGGAGGAGGAGACAGAGGATGAGATGGCTGGATGGCATCACCGGCTCAACAGACATGAGTTTGAGCAAACTTCAGGAGACAGTAAGGGACAGGGAAGCCTGGTGTGCTGCAGTTCACGAGGTCACAGACAGACACAACTCAGCGACTGGACAACAACAACAGTATATTTTAAGCCTGAGGACAGCTTGGTACAATGCTAACTTCGGTTTTCCATTCAATTCAAGCTCTTCAACGAACACTCACCATCGTCCTTTGCTCTGCGGTGGCCACCCGATACTTTAAGTAGCACAAGTGACAGAAAACAGATGCAGTCTAAGCTTGAGAAAACCTGTCCCTAGTTTCTCCTCTTTCTATGAGCATGTGACAGTAAACAACTCAGTCAACCTTGAGGCTCAACTTCATTCTGCACAGAAGCAAAGATAATACTTGATTTACCTATCCATCCTATACACCCTAACTGAAGTAATTTCTGTAATACAACAGTCTGCACTATTATATACGTTAAGTACTCATAAGAATTATCACTCCTTCACCAATGGCCCAAATATTAAACAGGAAAACAACAGAATTTCCCCAAATTAAGACCACCAGATATAATAGTTGGAGTTCCAATTTTACTCCTGCCAAGGGACCTTTGGGTTGTTCCCCAAATCCCCATCAAAACCCAGACCATGATATAAAATAGAAAATTGGCATATTTCCACTAACAGTTATTATCTCATCAATTTCCTAACTAAAAGACAACTAAACTCTGCCAAGCAGGTTTGTGAAATTATCCACTAAATCTTTCCTAAGTCCAGAAGTTTTAAAGTCCACTTTGCTCATCAAGAAACTCATCATGCTTGCTTTTGGCCTTCATTTCCCTGGTTCCAAAAGTGATTCTCAATCGTCAGGTGAGGAAAAACCAAGGGCAGTCATCTTATCCTAATATGAGAAACACAAGAAGTAACAAAAGGCATAACATATTTTAGAAAGAATTTTAGATCTACTTTTAAACAAAAATGTTGCTTCCTGGAACCAGTCGTAAATACCGGTTTATTTTTCTTTTCATGAAATTCTACTTATACATGTTTCTCTTCAGTAGCTATAAGCCATAAAGAATGACTGTCCACATTCTTCACTTTCTAACTCTTGGTTTATTCCCTAAGGTGTTCACACATGGCCAGCCAGCTTCGATAAAAATTCAAAGAGAATATCAGCTCAGTGGTAAAGAATCCGCCTGCCAATGCAGGAGACGTGGGTTCGATCTCTGGGTCGGCAAGATACTCTGGAGTAGGAAACGGCAACCCACTCCGGAATTCTTGCCTGGAAAATTCCATGGGAAGAGGAGCCTGGGGCACTCCAGTTCATGGAGTCACAAAGAGTCAGACATGCCTAAGCTGACTAAGCGAGTCAGCACACACACACATCCTACATAACAGAGATGACCTTGGCCAGAAGGAAAGTGAATGCTCTCCTTCTTAATGAATAAGGAGTTACTTCAGAATAATTACCTCGGAGTACAGGCATCATATTACCCTCCGGCAACAGGCTGCTAGCTCTTCATCACAACTTAAATGATCTATTATGTTCTCAATATTTAAAGGCTACTGTTAATACATTCTTAATACTTCAGGATCCACAAGTACACTTGTTGCTAGTCCCTCTGAGAATCCCTTTATGTATCTTTAAGGAGAGACAGAAAAACACATTTCAGAAGTATTTATAGACATCTGACTAGTCAGGGTACACTCCTCTTTGCCCAAAGGGAATTTAGTTTGCTCTGTTTCAAATACTTGAATCCTGGTGCTGGAATAGTAATCCCATTTGGAATTCCAGATTCAGCTTTATAAAATCACTACTTCATTAGTTGTGATCTTGTGTTTTCAAGCACTGATACAAAAAAAGTCAAGTTATAAAGATGTATATACCATTCAACTCAGTTACTGTAACTTTTAGAGCTGATTAGCAAACCCATAGGCAGGCCTGTGCATTTCAGTCTGAGATACTATATAAGAGGATCCAGGATGGCCTTACTCTGTATCAAGGTTTCCGATCTATAAATTGCCTCTTTTCATTTAAAGTTATTTCTGTTTCACCTGTCGTGGTGAGTTATCTTGGGAACTAAAAATATTTGAAGGTTAATCTAAATATTTCTGGAGATAAATGCAAATCTAAGTGCTACATTTTCAGAGCTATTTTGACTTAAAATGAAAAGACAGTAAAGACACAAAGCAGTAAGCTTGTTGCTAGGTAACAGGTGACACCTACAGTATCTTCTCTGAACCTGTACGGCACGAGACACATCTCACTGCTGAGAAAAGACACCCGGATTTCCACGGCACACACATCACTCTCTGTAGAGAAGCAAGTAAGGTTCAGATATTTTTAAATATAGGCCATAGGCAGTCAGGAAATCACATCTATATGAATATCTTATTTTAAAGATGCCTCTCACAATAAATAGAAAATAAATAAATAGACAAGGGAACTTGCTTATTGTCCATTTTGAGTATATGCAATTCCATAATCTAACATCTGCATATGAAATACACATAATTTTCATGATTTATGAATAAAGATTAAACAGTGACCATTCTTCTCTGTATCCCACTGAGAAATTTTCAAACTTTTAATTGAAGTCACTTCAACAAGGGTAGGTAGAGTCCATAGAGAAAGCAATGCCTCATTAAAAAAAAAAAAAACAATTTCTATTCAATTCATTAATACCAGATCATCATATCAAAGATCTGATGAATTAAAAAAGAAAAGCATGCAAAGCTTCAATGGAGATTACTTCCTAGATACATTCTATAATTACATACCTATGTTCTAGCATTACCTTCCTTTCTCCAGGAAAAAACCAAGGGACCAAGTTCCACCCCCTATCCTTTGCTCACTGGGTAATCCAGAGGATGACACAGAAATTTCAGGGATTCTTCTGTGCCCAGAATTCTGGGATCTCACATGAATGAATGGCATGCCTACTCCTGTAAGAAGGGCTGTGCTGATGGTCATGGAAAATATCCAGGAACAAATGCCAGAGAGAAGGAACACCTGGAGGTCATGTGACTTGGGGCAGGTTGCTTCACTTTCGTGTACTCCCTTTTTGTAATTTATTAAGCTGGTAAAATAAAACCTTTGGGCAAGGGGCACCAGAAATGAGAGTGTAGACACTATATTGCCCACAGCTCACTACCTGGCACATACTAGTTACTCGACAAACATCAGTCCCATCCATACTCCCTATGTTAATAATCAAGCGCCCAATCGCCTACTTCCACTTAAGCTTCCCCCAGAACTAGGAAGAAGCAATGACTTACTCTAGCCCAAGTTACCCTTACTCCATACCACCTTCAACCATGACTGTATGTTTCTTACAGGAAAAGTCCTGAGAATACAGACAACAGGAGCTCCACTCTAGGGCGTCACAGTGAAAGTGAAAGTGTCAGTTGCTCAGCTGTGTCTGACTCTTCGCAACCCCATGGACTATAGCCCGTCAGGTTCCTCTGTCCATGGAATTCTCCAGGGAAGAATACTGGAGTAGCCATTCCCTTCTCCCGGGGATCTTCCTGACCCAGGGATCGAACCCAGGTCTCCTGGATTGCAGGCAGATTCTTTGCCATCTGAGTCAACAGGGAAGCCCTTCTAGGGCATCACAGCATAGTGTCTATAAAAAACCCATTAAGAGAGTTCACTGTTGTAAGGTCATCAAGAACTCATGCCCCACAATAACCCCCTTGGACTTGTTAGTTACATATAAATCGTTTGAAAATTCTCCATTGTAAAATTGTTCTTTCCCATGCCCAGCTCTGTTTCTCTGAAATTATGTTTCCACCCAGGAACTCTTCACTATTAAGAAAAACAGACAATACAGAAAGAGCAAACTTTCTCAGAAGGAAGGAAGGTCCCACATGGAGTAAGGTATGCCCTCAAGTTTTGCACAATCATTTAAGCACAGAGCTCACTGAATAAACAGCCCATTTCTGTAAAGCACGCTGACATAGAAATGACGCTTTCAATCTGTTTTCGGCTTGCATTACACCCAATCATTCTATACAGACAGAGAACAAATAAACCTTTAGAAGAAAAGTAACCGTAACAAATGAATTAAGCCTTTCTTTTACATATATTGTGCTCAATATAATGGTTTGAAAAGTACTGTATGCTACGCTCATATTCAAGTGTAATTGCCATTTTACTGGGACTGCGTAGTCAAAAATCTGACTTGTATTGCAAAGGAATGACAAGATGATTAAATCTTGTCTTCATATGTCTAATTTATGTGATTTAGACTGCAGCACAAATATGAGCGTGTGCAATTTGTAGTTGCATGGAAAGCTACTGCATATAACACTACATTCTACTAAAAGTAACCTGGCCACACAGAGTTTCCATTCTCGCATGGGAAGCGGGGTGAGGGGGGGGCGGGCACTAATAGTCTTCCCCTAACTGCATCAGGGTGTGTTTTAAACCATTATCGTTAAGATGCGAAAAACCTTTGGGGATCTTAAGAGGCTGACAGGAGAGAATAACAGGGTCCCAGCTACTTATGAATCTCCACTTTACTTCCCAGCACTTTTTATAAATATAAATGTGGTTGTGTGATTTATACAGAGAAAAGCAAACATCAAGTGTTGAAAACAAATGAAAATAAAATCATGATAAACACACATTTGGTACTATTTAATACATGCATAATTCACAAAGTCTAGAAATTTCCACACTACTTTACTTCAATGGGTGTTGTCTGAACATAGCTGGGTGTATATATTATGGGGTAATTACAAATTTTATACACTAAAGAGCAATGACATAGTCAAGAAAAATAAGTTGCCTCATTCAGTATGCAGTCAACATACTTGGCTTTTCTATTAATTATTGCCTTCTATGTTTAGTTTCCCAATGCTAAGAAAGATAAATCCCATTCAATGCATAGTAAACTGTTTGCTTAGGGAATAAATTTGTTTTCTAGTCCATCACAACAATAGTTGATTAAAACATGTTTCTTTTACCCAGTTTTGAATTAATTAATGTGAAATAAAACAAATATTTATTAAATAGTGAGGAAAACATTCCATCAAACTGTAAAACCTGAGTAGGAAAACAAATGGCACACACTTAATTACAGTTGACATTTAAATGAAATTTGCAATTTCCAAATATTTAACAAGAATTAGAAAATATCAGATTTGAGGTATTTTTAGGACACTTTCAGTCTTTTCACACATCTGAACCCAAAGAAGTTTTAACAGAGGCAGATTTTAAAATGCAATTGAAAGATGGATCAAAGAAGTAAACAGATTTGTTTTACTGACATTTGTGACATAATGATACAGAAACAAGAGAATTAATGTGATATCTGTAATGAATATCTTGTCTTACTGAATAACAGTTTTGACCAGCTAAACTCATTAATCTAGTGTGTACATTCAGACATCATAATCACTGCCCCATAACAGATAGCTGGCTGTCATAGCAAATATATAATCAATAAGTATTTCTCAATGATGAGCAAATTAGTAGACTGTCAAATGTATTACATAACCATATGATTCTCACTGCTTCTCTCATAATTAATACCAAAAAAATCAAAATACTATTTATTGAGAATGACAAGTGATATATAAGGTGGACTCCTCTTTAAAAGGATCAAAAACATGACTTGAGAAACTAAAAAATACTGAAATTGGAAGTCAATTCAAATATAACGCAAGCAATAGCTAACAGGTCTTGATTGAGGGTCCACTGACATTTATTACATGGTACCTATATTCTGTTATTAATTCATCCATGATTCACCTATATGCCAAAATTTGAGGACATTACAAATCATATACCACAATACTTGATTTAAAGAGGCTCATGGACAACAAAAGTGAGAAAAATATAAACAAGTAAATTAATTATAACACTAATCGATACCACGTAGTGGATGTTTATCGTATGTTTAACATGAACTAAGGGTTGGACACAACCTAGCGACTGAACAGCAACAACAAAGGCATTATTATAATATTAGTTAATAAATTCATGTACAAGGCATAGCTATTCCAATGACCCAGTGTGAACACCTCCATTTTGAGTTGTAATTAAAGTCCATATCCGCTAACATGTATCAAGTTGAAATCCTAATAATAATTCATAGGAGCTCTAGTGAAAGTAATAAAATAGAGCAGGAAACTCAGGGAACCCACAGAGAGGTGAAATGAAGCTAAGTCTTGAAAAGTCAAAGAGGTATATCAGGAAAGAGCAAATTCAAATCTGACTCTGAGAACACACACACGTGTCTGTATGTACAGACACGTATAATTTACACACACATATATATGACTGAGCATCCTTGCTGACATACCTACGCCAGATAGCCCATGTCACCCAACAAGGAGCTCTGACACAGTAGAGAAGCCTCTACAGTGGAGAGAAGGTCCATCTCAAAAAAATAATCAAACCAATCCTGATAGCATAATTTCTTAGGTGCACATATGTCTTATAATATAAAGGGATTTATATTATGTATCCTAACATATTGTATACATATGTATACATAATATTTATATTATGCATCCTAAACCAACAATATTAAAAATATCATGTAAAGAAGCTAATTACATGGCGGAAAATGACTGTAAAAGGCCTTTTTCATATGCTATGTTCCACAACTGAAGATATTTCTGACATCACTGACCCTTATGGATTAAATATTTCAAAATATTTACTATTCAAATATGAAGCAGTGAAAATATGCCAATAGCACATGTGCACACACACATACACATACACGCACGCACAAGCACTAGTGAAAAACCTGATTAGAGAGAAATTCCTGATGCAAACATAAGTTATATAAGTTTTTCTTTTCTAAAAATATTCCAGAAAATTATTTTAAATGATTTTGAAAAATAACAGTATAGCCGAGAACAACAAAGGCAGTTTGAAAAATAATCTCAAGACGAAAATTGGCCACCTGCAGGCTTGAAAGCCTATTTGAATACAAACATAAAACTATTTAGATATAAACATCAGAATCAGTCTGATATATGTATATATAATACATGGATTAATCATTTATCATTGCCAAGAAATGTTGGCAAGTAAAATAACTTTATCAAATAACTATTGGGAGTAAACAACAAAGTGCTCACAGGTATTTCCCCAGTATGTATGGAAAATCTATTTTTATACTTTAATTCAAATACACTATCAAAAAACCATCAGATTTTACAAAGACAGTCCTTAAATTCTCTAACATTATTCACAAAAGGATTTTCTTCATTTATCATTACTTCATTTATCATATATTTTGATGATGGCAAACCACTTCAGTATTCTTGCCATGAGAACCCCATGAACAGTATGAAAAGGCAAAAAGATATTACACTGAAAGATGAGTCCCCCAGGTCGATAGGTGTCCAAGATGCTAATGGGGAAGAGCTGAGAAATAGCTACAGAGAGAATGAACAGGCTAAGCAAAACCAGAAGGACACTCAGTTGTTGATGTGTCTGGTGTCAAAGTAAAGTCTGATGCTATAAAGAGCAATACTGCATAGGAACCTGGAATGTTAGGTTCATGAGTCAAGGTTAATTGGATGTGGTTAAACATGAGATGGCAAGAGTGAACATCAACATTTTAGGAATCAATGGACTAAAATGGATGGGGATGGGCAAATGTAATTCAGATGACCATTGTATCTACTACCGTGGGTAAGATTCCTTAGAAGGAATGGAGTACCCCTCATAGTCAACAAGAGTCTGTAAGGCAGTACGTGGTTGCAATCTCAAAAATGACAGAATGAACTCAGTTCGTTTCCAAGGCAAACCATTCAGTAGCATAGTAATCCAAGTCTATGCCCAACCACTAACACTGAAGAAACTTAAGTTGAAAGCTTTTATGAAGACCTTCAAGACCGCCTAGATCTAACACCAAAAAAGATGTCCTTTTCTTCATAGTGGACTGGAATGCAAAAGTAGAAAGTCAAGAGACACCTGGAATAACAGGCAAGTTTGGTCTTGGAGTACAAAATGAAGCTGGGCAAAGACTATCAGAATTTAGACAAGAGAACGCACTGGTCATAGCACACATCCTCTTTCAACAACACAAGAGACAATTCTACACATGGACATCACCAGATGGTCAACACCAAAATCACAGTAATTTTATTCTTTGCAGTGAAGATGGGAGAAGCTCTATAGTGTCAGCAAAAACAAGACCTGGAGCTGACTGTGATTCAAACCATTAGCTCCTTATTGCAAAATTCAGGCTCAAATTGAAGAAAGTAGGGAAACGACTAAGCCATTCAGGTATGATATAGATCAAATCCCTTATGATTACACAGTGGAGGTGATGAGCAGATTCAAGTGACTAGATCTGCTAGACAGAGTGCCTGAAGAACTATGGACGTAGTTTCATAACACTGCAGAGGAAGTGGTAACCAAAACCATCCCCAAGAGGGGGGGAAAAAATGCAAGAAGGCAAAGTGGTTGTTTGAGGAGGCTTGACAAATAGCTGAGAAAAGAAAAGATGCAAAAGGCAAAGGAAAAAGGGAAAGATATAACCAACTTAATGCAGAGTTCCAGAGAATAGCAAGGAGAGATAAGAAAGTCTTTTTAAGTGAATAACACAAAAAAATAGAGGAACACAACAGAATAGGAAAGAACAGAGAGATCTTCAAGAAAACTGGAGATCCCAAGGGAACATTTCATGCACAGACAGGCACAATAAAGGACAAAAACAGCAAGGACCTAACAGAAGCAGAAACGATTAAAAAGATGTGGTACTAATATATAGAAGAACTATAAAAGACATCTTAATGACCCAGATAACCATGATGGTGTGATCACTCACCTAGAGCCAGAGATCCTGGAGTGTGAAGTCAAGTGGGCCTTAAGAAGCATTACTATGAACAAAGCTAGTGAAGGTGATGGAATTCAAGCTGAGCTATTTCAAATCCTAAAAGATAATGCTGCCAAAGTGCTGCACTCAATATGCCAGCAAGTTTGGAAAACTCAGCACTGGTCACATTACTGAGAATGGTCACTTTTCATTCCAATCTCAAAGAAAGGCAATGCCAAAAAATGTTGAAGTTACCATTCAATTGCACTTATTTCACATATTAGCAAGATTATGTTCAAAATCCTTCAATAGGCTTCAGCATTATATGATCTAAGAACTCCCAGATGTACAAACTGAATTTAGAAAGGCAAGGGGACCAGGTCAAGCTGACAACACCAGCTGGATCATAGAAAAATCAAGGGAATTAAAAAAAAAAAAAATCTACCTTTGCTTCATTGACTACACTAAAGCCTTTGACGTGATGATCACAACAAACTGTGGAAAATTCTTAAAAAGATGGGAATACCAGACCACCTTACCTGCCTGAGAAACCCATATGCAGTTCAAGAAGCAACAGTTAGAACTGGACATGGAATAATGACTGGTTCAAAACTGTAAAGGAGTACGGCAAAGCTTTATATTGGCACGCTGCTTATTTAACTTATATGTAGAGTCCATCACGTGAAATGTTGGGCTGGAGGACTCACAAGCTGGAATCAAGACTGCCGGGAGAAATATCAACAAACTCAGATATGCAGAAGGTAACAGTTTAATGGGAGAAAGTAAAAACCAACTAAAGAGTCTCTTGATGAAGGTGAAAGAGGAGTGAAAAACCTGGCTTAAAACTCAACATTCAAAAAATTAAGATCACAGCATCAAGTCCCATCACTTCATGGCATACAAGTGGGGGAAAATTGCAAACTGTCAGATTTCATTTTCTTGGACTTCAAAATCACTGCGGATGGTGATTGCAGCCACAAAATTAAAAGATGCCTGTTTCTGGGAAGAAAAGCTATGACAAACCTAGACAGTGTACTACAAAGCAGAGACATCACTTTGCCAACAAAGGTCCGTATAACCAAAGGTATGATTTTTCCAGTAGTCATGTACGGATGTGAGAGTTGGACCATAAAGAAGGCTGAGTGTTAAAGAATTGATGCTTTCAAACTGTGGTGCTGGAGAAGACTCTTGAGAGTCCCTTGGACATCAAGGAGATCAAGCCAGTCAATCCTAAAGGAAATCAGTTCTGAATATTCATTGGAAAGACTGGTGATGAAGTTCCAATACTTTGGCCACTTGAGGTGATGAGCTGACTCATTGGAAAAGACCCTAATGCTGGGAAAGACTGAGGGCAAGAGGAGAAGGGGGTGACAGAGGATGTTATGGTTGGATGGCATTACTGACTCAATGGATAAGAGCTTGAGCAAACTCAGGCAGACAGTGAAGGACAGGGAAGCCTGGTGTGCTGCATTCCCTAGGGTTGCTAAGATTTGGAAATGACTGAGCGACTGAACTCAACAATCATTTATTTTAAGATTAACAATGGCTGGAGGTGGCATACTGTTATTTGGGTAACTACCAAGCCTGCAAAAAAGGAATGGTAAAACCAGGTGTTGTGGTTTTACACATACTTCATCTTTGCAGAAAGCCATGGTGTGAAGGATGAAAATAACTGCATTTCAATTCATGAGAACCAAATAGATGAAAACCCAACCAAATAGACAACAACTCACTATTAATCCAGAGCAGGGTTATGAAGTACGCACATGACTCTACTGTTCAACTTGAATTTGAAAAGAGCATTCAGTAAGTGAACACAACTGTCACACAAGAGCAAGCCATATACCATTAATATTTTGTTATTAATATTTGAAGAACTTTCTGCAAAATATAGGAAGTCTATTTCTCTATTACTATTTGGAGACTTTGTCCAAAACTTCCTTCACTGTGAAGGCTGCTGGTTGATAACTTACATAATGAACATTTATTTAATTTTCACTCACAAGCTTTAAACTTCAATATGCTTCATCCCTCAGGTTCAAATGCTTGATGGCATGCACATCCACCCCAGCTAGCCTTTTAAAGGTTTTTATTTCCCTCACCACATCCGGGTTCTCATTTTATACTCTTTTCTACCATATGCATCTTCTCTCTCTCCTTAAAAATATTCAGATAATCTCCATCTCAGTTCTAACACTCAGGCAGTTCTACTACAACTTCACATAACTAGAAAATAGTTTCTATCCTTCCTCAAGACACATGATCACAATTCATTCACTCTCCTGCGATCCACCTCCCCCTATCTTGAAATGGTCTCTCTGACAACTCATGTTTATTTAGCAACTCCAGTTGGAAATACAATCGTCCTCCCCCCATTTCAATGAGGTCTCGGATTCTTCTCTCCAATTTCTGTGCTACCACTGGATGTCTTTTGAATAGTCTACCTCCCTACAGGGTGATATCTTACAAGAATTCCCCTTAATTTTACAACAGCCTTTGCTCTCTTAGGAAGTTCCCCTACCAGAGATTTGACTATTACCTCCCAAATGAACCTCTCTAAGCCTAAACTTTTGCTAAAATCTTGCTCTACCTTTTTTTCCCACACAGATATTATAGAATGATGTCCAGTGTATATATACACGAGTCATTCCAAAGTTAGCTATCACCCATAAAGTGAAAGCCACTCAGTTGTGTCCAACCCTTTGTGACCCCATCTACTGTAGCCCGCCAGGCTCCTCTGTCCATGGAATTCTCCAGGCAAGAATACTGGAGTGGGTTGCCATTCCCTTCTCCAGGGGATCTTTCCGACCCAAGGATCAAACCCGGGTCTCCTGCACTGCAGGCAAATTCTTTATCATATGAGCCACTAGGAAAGTCCTGTGGGCCCATCAATTATGAAGAGGAGACTACACAAGGCATTCGTAATCACAGGAGGGAAAGCAACTTGAAAAATATCCAGTGCTCCAACTCTCTTGAATAATCCTTGCACTTTGTTTGGAGTGTCTTATTTTCTTAGCAATATGCTGAATTCTGGTAGCTTACCACTGAACATTATTGGATTGATGAAATTCATGTTAAATTAGGGAGAGTAAAATACTACCATTACCTATGATACTGGGTTCCAGTGGTAAATTAGCTAACCAATCTGGGCCACAGCTCCCGCATCAGTGAAATTAAGGAGCTGATACATCTTTCAGTTTTCTCTTCCCTTATAAGGTTGTGGAATCTAAGAAACCTCTATGTGAAAAATGCACACAAAAAAAGAATCATACTAAATCACTGAAAATAATTTATGGACTGCAATTCATTAGGTTCATACTGTAAAAAAATGGTATTTATAACACAGAAATTATTTGAAGAGTTCTATCTCTGAAAGTCTTTCAAAGTGGAATAAACAGCTGTTGTTGAAAACAACACACAAGTCTGCAGAGCATATGCTATGAACTGGGATAAATAAATATTAGTTAACAGAGTTTGAGCTCTATCTCTGAATTGGTGAATGCAGGGAAATTTATTGAAACTTCTCCTTCCCAGTGGCTACTAACCTGCTTTGGACAAAATACATTTTGCATTATGCTCAGTCATGTCTGACCCAGGGACTGAACCCATGTCTCTTGGGTCTCCTGCAATGGCAGGTGGATTCTTTACCACTAGCTCCACCTGGGAGATTCTGGGCAGAACACAACGGATGACTAATGACCAGAGCGGTACCTGAGGATACCACATCTCTTCACTACACGGCACTTCGGAGAGAAATTCTCAACTGATAAAGAGGGGACAATGAAGTGAAATATTTTCACTATTCCAAAGCTGAGCCCACGGGACACACCAGTAGCTGAATGATTCCTCTGGACGTGGACAATACTGAAGGTGAGCAGGGACAATTCCTTTTCTAAGCACAGTTCCATGAAGCACTGTTATAATAATGTGTTCATCTGTGACTGGGAGCAATCTTCCCCTTAGGGTTTTACCATGGCCACTTGGAATGCTCAGAAACATATCTGTCACTTTGTTTTGTGTAAATTACATAGATATATATTATTCCCAATAGGATCTTAGCACCAAAAATATAATCCATATATCATGCACACACCAGGCGATGTGACAGGTACTTTATACCGTTACCTAAGGCAGTCTGCACCATGAAGAAGGGATGGGAACCTCCACGAAACAAGCAAAGCCAGGTTCATGGCTACTGAACTGCACAGTAGGGATCTGAACACATCTGTCTGATCCCAAACTCTTCTCCTCCCACCAGAGGGCCTCTCACTACAAGCTCCTAAGGTGTGAGCATGATGGAAGCACTATTCCAGGACAAATTTATCCAGTGACACAGGCGACCAGCTCAGGAGTGCCACCACACACTGAAATGAACAAACATCGCTCTGTGGATCCAGATGGTCACTGAAGACATTCAGTTACAACCAGGGGCCACCGATGGGCCGAATCTTGTTATTGCTAGAGTGGGGCACCATTTCTCCATGGATGCTCTGTGGATGGAATGGGGTTTATACTAACAGGTTTGTTTGTTTGTTTGGGCTGTGCCACTTGGCATGGGGGATCTCAGTTCCCTGACCAGGGATTGAACTTGCACTGCAAGTATGGCATCTTAATTACCAGACAGCCAGGGAAATCTTCAAGTGGGGTCCATATTAAACAAAGGATATCAGAGTTCCTTTTGCCAATGTATTTTATTTTTCATGTAGCCTTTCTCAGAGGTATTATGCAAGAACTCGCCCACACACCCCCCCAAAGATTCCAGTAGTCTCAGAAGTTACTGGAAAGCTACCCACCCCACCCCCCACTTTTATAAGACCATGAACAATACCTGCAGAGTTCTTCAGAAGCAATCATACCTCCTCCTATTACTCTGCCTATTCATACCATTCATGCATGGGCTTCTTGAGGCAAGAATACTGGAGTGGTTTGCCAGTCCCTTCTCCAGTGGACCACGTTTTGTCAGAACTCTCCACCATGACCATCTATTTCGGGTGGCCCTGCACGGCCTGGTTCATAGCATCAATGGGTTACACAAGGCTGGATCCATATGATCATTTTGGTTAGTTTTCTGTGATGAAAAAAGAAAGGGAAAGTCTCTCAGTCATGTCCAACTCTTTATGACCCGATGGACTATACAGTCCATGGAATTCTCCAGGCCAGAATACTGGAGCAGGTATCCTTTCTCTTCTCCAGGAATCATCCCAACTCCGGGATCGAACCTAAGTCTCCAGCATTGCAGGTAGATTCTTTACCAGCTCAGCCACAAGGGAAGCCCAAGAATACTGGAATAGGTAGCCTATTCCTTTCTCCAGCAGGTCATCCCGACCCAGGAATTGAACCGGGGTCTCCTGCATTGCAGGCGGATTCTTTACCAACTGAGCTATCAGGGAAGCCCTCTGATGGTGCAGTACTTTATCCACCTCCTGATGCTAGGAAGTGGATGTCACCTCCTGATGACATTTAACATCCTAGAGACTTGAATTAAAAATTCAGCTTTTCTATTTCCAAGCTATAATGCCATGGCCCAGTAATGATTTTTATAATACAGGTTTGAATTCTAGAAAAATTAACTGGCTAAAAAATGGCTACAATAATGCCTACTGGTAGTATGTTCGTTATGTCCAGATATGTAACATGCAGAAGGCACTTGAAAAGTGGTAGTTATTCAGTTATCTTTTTTCTTAATGATAAGTACTACTTTGGTTGTAAAAACACAGAGCTAAGCAATACTATTAGGTCACAGAATCTGCTGGAGTCAGAAAGAGATCAGAAGAAAAGCCACATGCACTTCTCTGGGTATCCTGTATTATTAAATTATACTAATTTAAGGAAAGAAAAATAGTTATTAAAGACAGCCAGATTTCTAGAAAGCATGTATCAATACATCATACTCCTCTTTTACAGGAAATGAGGCAACGGGAGATGGGTCTACAATTTTTCATAGTAGTATGATCCAAATAAACTAAAACCCACAGAAGTAAAGATCATGCTGAAAAATTCATCATCCAGAACTCTTGTTTATGGAGATTATCTGGCTGTATTTTCTAAAACTTAATATGCTAATATTATATCTATTCCACAGTCGGTCAAATTTTTATTTTCAATAACTTCTATACCCTCTCTTTGATTGCCTCTTTATTGCCATCCATCTTATTCCTGTAATTATTCAGAAATCCACACCTTGATCTCTCTCCTACGAACCATACTCATT
The DNA here is from genome assembly GCF_019320065.1 of Cervus canadensis. Lineage (NCBI taxonomy): Eukaryota > Metazoa > Chordata > Mammalia > Artiodactyla > Cervidae > Cervus > Cervus canadensis. Next base: position 38,097,892 of record NC_057394.1, on the reverse strand, counting down.
CATGGAATCGGTAAGTACTTCTCTCCCTTCCTCCTTTTTCCAACTAATTCCCTGGTGTAGTTAAAAATAACCTGATGCTATGTTTTGGCAGATCATGTTGATGTCTGGCAGAAACCAACACAATTCTGTAAAGTAATTATCCTTCAATTAAAAAATAAATAATTTTTTTAAATATTAAAAAAAAATAACCTGATACAAAGAGCCAACTCATTGGGAAAGAACTTGAGACTGGCAAAGACTGAGGGCAAGAGAAGGGGGCAACAGATGATGAGATGGTTGGATGGCATCACCAACTCAGTGGACAAGAGTTCGAGCTAGTGAAGGACAGGGAAGCCTAGCGTGCTGCAGTCCATGGGGTCGCGAAGCTCTGGACATAACTTAGCAACTGAGTAACAACAACAAGGTACACCAATACAAAGGCTTCCCTGGCGGCTCAGTGGTACAGAATCCACCTGCCAATGCAGGAGATGTGGGTTCGATCGCTGGTCTGGGAAAGTGCCCTGGAGAAGGAAATGACACCAGTACTCTTGCCAGGCAAATCTCATGGACAGAGGAGCCTGGCAGGCTACAGTCCATGGGTCACAAAGAGTGGGACATGACTTAGCGACTGAACAACAGCTAGGTTTCAGAATGCACTGATTTCAGAATTTTTTAATTACCATGTAAGTATACACTAGAAAAGCATAAAATCTCTACCCATAGCGTTAAAGAAACTAAAAGTCAAGGATTTCCAATGGTTACTCCAGTAACCACCACCATATCTGAACATCTGAAATGTATCTAGTCCAAATCAAGTTGCTCTGCAAGTGTGAAATACACACCAGACTTTGAAGTCCTTTTACCAAAAAAGCATAATTTAAAATATTTCATTTATCATTTTATATTGATTATGTGTTGAAATGGCAAGACTTTAGATATATAAAAATATATTATTAAAATTAATTTTGCCTATTTCTTATGTTCTAACATAAAAGGAACCCTAAAATTACTGAAGCAGCTCGCCTTATATTCCTATCAAACAGCACCAGTCAAGGTCCTACAACTTCAAAGCCTTGTTCAACACACTGGGCATTTTCCTGGCCTCTAGTTGTATTTTATAGAGACCTTAATGACTTATCTACCACTAAATTCCCTAAAGATATGTTTTCTTGTTTAATCTAGCATTTAATGCATCTGGATATGAATATATCACAACAGGTCCTGTTAATTGAGCACAGTTTTCAGACCCTCGGAGAGCTATGATTGTGCAGAACGTATTTGATGCTTGCTGCTACCAGATTTTTATTTTACCAGATTATCAATCTTCAGATCTTTGAAAAGTCTGCAAAGTGATCTCAAAAGTCTTGTGTGTATCTTCCGTAAAGCACGCACAGCCACGGCTGAACTCAAGTGTCAAGGGTTTTCCCTAATCCTCACAGCCTATTAAAACTAAAAGATTCCCAGAGGGCCAGAAATATAACCCAACATCCAGTTTATGTCCTGAAGCATAGCTGTATTTAAATCAATAAATAAAACGTAACGTATTCTGTACCACACTTCCACTCTACCGCTGACGGAAAATGCATTGGACAATATATACATCATTAAACTGAACACAGGAAAGTGTATTATGTTACAGCATCATTTGTAACTCGGGCCAAATAATCCTCCAAAATTTCTAAATGTCAAACCTACTAACAATAACATTTTCATCCATTCTGTGTCTCACTGTTGCATTTTTATGTTTCTCCTTAGGTATTCTTCTGAGTAAACAGATTTGATTAAGGGTTTCTCATTTTCATAATATGTAAAATTGGGAAAAGAATTCACTGTATATTTATTTAAAGAATTTTTTTCCAGCTCTTTCACTGACAAGCAGCAATACCTTAAAAAAAAAAAAAAAAAAAACACATATTATAACTCATATCAGCCCTCATTTTTTTTCATGGAGTTACATGAAAACTCATGTTTTTAATCATAGGATTTCTACCAAATATCCCTGCTGGCTCAGTTCCTGTGAGAGATGTTATGAGTGTTATACCAGGCAACATTAGCAAGGCTAGACTGGGGTTCCTTGTCCTTTGAGATCAGTCATGTCCAACTCTTTTCAATCCCATGGACTGTAGTCCGCCCAGCTCCTCTGTCCAAAGGATTCTCCAGGCAAGAATACGGGAGTGGGTAGCCATGCCCTTCTCCAGGGGATCTTCCTGACCCAGGGATTGAATCCAGGTCTCCTGCATTGCACGTAGATTCTTTACCATCTGAGCCACCAGTTTACTGGTGATAAAGCCTTTGACTTCAGAGAGAGGATCCACTTGGTAAAGAGCCCATGGATTTATTACTTCTAATTCGGCAGAAGGTCTGTAGGAGCGAGCTAACCATTCTCCACAGGGTGATATAAACACAGAGAGTCTCTTAGGTGAAAAACATGTCCCAAATCAGAACCATGGGGCATCTGGGGGTGGGGGTACAGGCCACACATGAAGTTATCGAAAGACTGAATCAGTGCTTCCCAATCCTTTCACAGCATCCTCAACTGTCTGAGGACACCAGTATCTCAACACGCCTGGAACCAACACCGAGGACACCAAATGGGGAGCTCTGGGCTAAGGTACTGAGCGAGCTATGAACCTTTGACTCCCAGGAGCCAGGAGGTTGGAACAATGGAGCCACCCAAAAGAAGGCTGGAAGAGGAGGGAGGAAGAATGTCCTCTCTGGACAGGGCCGCTGCTACTCAGCTTCTGACAATGGTTCCCCCTGTAATTATATGAAATGAAAGGAAGACTCTATACCCGCCTAAGAGATCTCCTGTAAAAACAGTACTGCCATACTGAAAAACAAATACACACCATCTACTCATCAGTCAGTTCATGATATGTTCTGTACTCTTCTGACCTTCAGAGTCAAAATATCTAGAAAGCCAAGGAAATAACAAACTACAGAGGCCCTAGATTTCTCTGGGCCTTTGCAACAGTGTTCCAGGAAGAACGTAAATTCTCATAATAAAGCACAGTATTTTTAAGAGAAGCATCAATTTCACTTTGAGTTTTTTTGTTTTGTTTTTGGAGAAACTGTATTCAAGCCAACTGAGTATATTATGCACATAGTTCAAAAATCACATGATTTAAATAACATAAAACAACAGAGTCAGAATAAATTCACTGCCTGCAGCAGGCTACACTGACCACATACCTGGAATGCCTGTCCTTTTCTAAGGAAAAGTCTGAAGAGTAAGCGATTGGGCAACCCTCAGAGAGGACAAGAACCCCTTAAACGGGCTCTGAGCACAGTAAGATTTTCAAAAATTCTTTCATAGTTTGGAATTTGGGGGAAGCTCTGGGCTTCTTAGGTGGCTAATTCAAATATAACTCACACTGTCCAAACGTTCAAGAAGGCTCCTGGAACACCGCATTTCAGCCGTTCAGGTTTGTCAGCCCAGTGGAGAGAGGGCACCCACCTCACACAACAGATCTGCTCATTCTACATTAATCAACAGTTTTCTCACTGTATTCCGCATTTGTTTAGTGTAATGAATAAAACATTAAAATTGCTATTTAGAATATAAAACACTGTAGTTCTTACAAATGGTAAAGTTATGCTGGGCTGTAGTTTAGGGTACTAAGGCCGTTATTTACAGAATAAAATTCATTATCACTACGCAAATATTGAACAAGAATGGTCTGTATTCAAAGATAAAGTTGCCACAGGGGACTGTTGATATAGGAAATATGGCTGGAGTGATAGAGGATGCATATTAAAATTCATATCCTGAAAAGGAAAGATGTACTTAACAGGGATATTAAATATTCCAAGAGCATCAACTAGAATTGTTAAGGTCATATTTGCTGACATCTCAATTATAACCTTCCATTTTCAGCACCTTCAGTTCAACCCAAAAATTGTCTGCAGACCCCAATCTAACGTACTTTACAAGGCCTCTGTTGACAAATGATTTTTGGTAGTGTTCAACATATTGAAATTATCAGGAAAAAGATCAAAGGCCAATTTGAGTATTTTCCCTCACAGGCCCAGCAAATTTTGAAATAAATAGTAGGGATTTAAGACAAAGTTTTGTAAAATGAAGCAAACAAGTTAAGAGTTTGCCATGGTTAGTTTAATAATAAATGGTAGAGTGGGAATCAAACTCAAGGATTTCCACTCCAGAGTCCGCGTTAGCTAGTATAATTTGCCTGTTCATCATCATAAGTAGATAGAAGTATTTTTATACCCAATAACTTATATATTAGTATATATATAATATATATGTGGTGTTATATACTTACATTATATACCTATTACATTCCTATATCATTTTGTTAGGTAGTTAGAAAAGGAAAAAGGAGTCCAGGATGGTGGTAGCTAAAAGACAAACAAGGGTAAAGCCCGTGAAAAAAGAACCAAGGAAGGTCCAAGGACCGGAGTGAGGACCTCAGGTGAAGTAAACAGCCTTCTGGCTAGCCCAATTTACACAGGGCAGGCTCAGAGGGAGGAGGAAAAAACATACAAAAAGAGGAGCCAAAATTAAGCTTGGGGCTTTTCTTCTCTTCCTGACTTTTGGGTCAGCCCAACCTCACACACCCCGAGGATATACTTTCCTTTCTCCTTGCAAATATAAGTGAGCTGTAACACGCAGCTGTAACACTGGTCCGTCCGATGATTCAAATTTTTGCTGCAGTGAGACAGAATTGAGGAGATTACAAACTTCCGGGACGTATATGATGCTGTGACTCGGATATAACCGACTGATACAACCTCGGCTTGGCCACTGCAAGGCAAAGGAAAAACACAGCAGAAGCCCAACTCAGCGAAAGATCCTGCAGTGGAAGCTAAACATGAAGAAAACCCAGCGCGACGGAAGTGACAAGAAGCCCAGCGTGCTGGAAACTGGGACGGCAAAACAAACTCAGCAGAAAGCTCACTCTCAGATTCCATAAGACCTCTGGTTGGGGTAGGAAGTCCTCACTCCTTTGGCTGGAAGGACATATGGCTAACAAAATCTTAATTCCTTTACAATCTCTCATCCCTTGTTTCCTCAAAACCCCCATGCAGGCAAGTGGCACTGGGTGCTCCGGGGAGTCCTGAAGGTTCTACTATCTGCTGTGCCTTAGTAGCTGTTGCCCAAGAGGGTAGGGGGTTCTTCTGACCTTAATCTTCTCTGTGACAAGGATCAGGTCAATGAAAACCATGAGCACAGGTCAGGTATTTAGCAGATTTTCTGGCAGGTAATGAAGGGGATTCCTTGGCACATTTTTCCCACTGCTTTTTCCTCCCGTCCTTCAGCTCCTCTCTCCATCTATGCCACTGTTTACAAAGTATTGGGCAGATCATCCTTCCATTTCTAAAAGTTGTGCTTGAAACCGTTTACCTAAGACTGGGACTCAAACCCATGTGGCAGGGACTCTGGGAGATGCTTAGTCACTCAGTCGTATCCAACTGAGACTTGAACCCTCCAAAACCCACGGTGCCTGGCTTCGGGACCTAATGCAGTTCAGGCTCTTGATGTCTCATTGAAAAAATTCAGAGACACACAGCAATAGGTAAGAGGTAGATTTGTTCGGATTCAGAAAGAAGCACAGTGCACAGGGTGTGGGCCATGGGAGAGGGCAAGTGCTATGGCCATGGAATGTGGTGTGGTTAGTTAGCTGGGTGTTTTCATATGCTAATGAGTGGGAGGATCATTCCAACAATTGGGGAACTACCCCCTCCTCAGTCTTTTGACAGTGCCTTGGAACTGTCCCGGCACCTCTGGGTGTGTCATTTAGCTTGCAGATTGAGGATCAAGGTTCAGTTCAATCTGACTAGTTTAGTTGTCATCTTGGACCCATTTGATTTTAACTGGTTTATGTTATGCCCTTGGGCTATGTGATTCTTTCAAAAGTTGTGCCCTGCCCCCTTCTCTCCTGTTTTCATGCTCTTTTCCTGAGCTCCGTCTGGACCCACAATGTTGCCTCTACAATCTTCTGGAGGGACAACCAGAAAATAGCTGGCCCTTGGGAGAGAAATACTGTATAACATCCAATGACTTTATGTTCCACATTTCCTAGAACATGTGCAACAACAGCATTTCTCAGTGAACCGGCTAGGGCAGGTGACAGGCACCCAATGCTCACTAGAAGTCCATCTGTGGGCAGCATCCCTTCAAGGGCAATTGAGCTTCTGGGGATAATGTCTGCCACTTTGGGAGTTAGCCCTGCAGGCTGTTTGGGCCCAAACCCTTGCCACCCTTCTCCTAAAATTACAAACAAAGCCCAGGATCAAATCTTCACTCCACTTTTATGGAACATCTGGTCTGTTGCCTCTTAGCAGTTTGTTCTTAAGCCACTTATTAACTCCCACAACCAGGACCCTGCCCCTCTGTAGGCAACATCACTCCACCCCACTTATTATTAAATTACTCTTAATGCCCCTAACAGGACCAGATAACAGATAACCCACTCTTTTGTCGTTACTTCTGTTATTACCTAAAGTGGGTCTAGAACAACGAACTGTTTACCACTGGAAACACAATAAGCTGTTCCTATGGAGGACTAGGGGAAGAAATCAGTGACTTATATTCCCTCAGAGGAATAAGAGGATAAGGCTTATGGCTATTGCACCAGGTTCCCAGTTCAGGGCACAGGCTTGGACTGCTTTACATCATGTTATCTATTCCCATCCATGGTAGACAAATGAGCAATGAGTTAAGATTACAACCCCTTAATTGTACCCAACACTGGTCATGCTGGAGACCTTGAGGCCGCCCAACTCCAGCCTGGGGGGGTCCCAGGAGGTTGACTTGCCTCGATCTACCTAGGGACCTGGTCCCTGGGAGATTGCCATGCCTCAGCCTGCTTGGGGATCCACCAGACTAGGATCCCAGGAGGTCGACCTGCCATGACCAGCCTAGGGATCTGGTCTCTGGGAGGTTATCACACTTCAACCTGCGCAGGGATCCACTAGTCTGGGGGTCCCAGGAGGTCAACCTGCCATGAACTGCCTAGGGATCTGGTCCTCAGGAAGTTGTCACGCCTCCACGTGCTTGGGGATCCACCAGTCCAGGGTCCCAGAAGGTCGACAAGCCTCGACCTGCCCAGAGACCCAATTCTCAGAATGCCAACATGCCTCGACCTGCCTGGGGAATTGATCTCCAGGAGGCTGTCATGCCTCAACCTGCCTGAGGATCTGCACCCTGACCTGGGGATGTCCGGCTCTCAGGCTGCAGCAGTACTGGGTAGGATAAACTTCAGAAAGACTCACCCTTAAGGAAGTCCACCCATAAAAATAAAAGGAAGCCTATTAGTTGTCGTGCTGTGCCCAGTCTCACCAATAACTCAGGAGCCCAGTGAGAACCCCACTGCCTTTCTGGAAAGGCTAAATGAGGCCCTCCAAAAGTTTACCAATGTGGACTTAAGACTCTTACAAGGAACAGGTGATTTTCAAAGGATAAATTTCTTGTCCCAATGTGCATCAGACATCAGGATAAAGTTACAACAGAAACAGCACCAGGACCCTGCTGCCTCTTTAGCTGAGATGGTCCTGACAGCCAACAATACCTTTTATAACAGAGAACAGGAGAGGGAGGCCAAGGCCCAGGAAAGGGAGAAAAGGAAAGAGATGAGGCATGCCCAGATGCTGGCCGCCCTTCAGCAAAGCCCTATGACAAGCCCCAAGTCCTTGAAGGACAAGGCACAAGGCAAATGCCTAATCTGTAAACAGGTGGGACAATGGGCCAAAAAGTGTCCAAACCATGAAAGTCTCCTAAAATGGCTTGCTACAAATGCCATCAGTTGGGACACTGGGCAGCACTCTGTCCTCTGGACCAAAGAGCCTCAAGGTCAAGCACCAAGCCTTACCTCATGATGGTTCAATAGGACTGAAGCAGCTGCTCCAGCCAGCTACCTGTCACACATAACCATCATGGGGCTGGAGCCAAGGGTGAAACTGGATGAGGCAAGTAGGTCCGAGAATTTCTTGGTTGACACAGGGGCTGCCTACTATGCCCTGGTCTCCTACTCAGAGTCTTTTGCTCCCAAACCTGTACTATTTGGGGGTGCTACAGGAAAGTTCTCCCATCAGGAAGCTTCCATAAGCCTTTTAAACTTGTCCATCAGAGGGCAGAAGAAGTAAAACCACAATCACGGAAAACTACCCAATCTGATCACATGGAACACAGCCTTTTATAACTCAATGAAACTATGAGCCATACCATGTAGGGCCACCCAAGACAAACGGGTCACAGTGGACACTTCTGACAAAATGTGATCCACTGAAGAAGGGAACGGCAAACCACTTCAGTATTATTGCCTTGAGAACCCCATGAACAGTATGAAAAGGCAAAAAGATAGGACACTGAAAGATGAACTCCTCAGGTCGGTAGGTGCCCAATATGCTCCTGGAGATCAGTGGAGAAATAACTCCAGAAAGAATGAAGAGACGGACCCAAAATAAAAACAATACCCAGTTGTGGATGTGACTGGTGATAGAAGCAAAGTCTGATGCTGTAAAGAGAAATACTGCATAGGAACCTGGAATGTTAGGTCCATGAATTAAGGCAAATTGGAAGTGGTCAAACAGGAGATGGCAAGAGTGAACATCAACATTTTAGGAGTCAAGAAACTAAAATGGGCTGGAATGGCTGAATTTAACTCAGGTGACCATTATATTTTCTACTGTGGGCAGGAATCCCTTAGAAGAAATAGAGTAGTCATCATAGTCAACAAAAGAGCCCAAAATGCAGAACTTGGATGCAATATCAAAAATGACAGAATGATCTCCATTCGTTTCCAAGGCAAACAATGCAATATCACAGTAATTCAAGTCTATGCCCCAGCCAGTAATACTGAAGAATATGAAGTTGAATAGTTCTATGAAGATCTCCAAGACTTTCTAGAACTAACACCCAAAAAGATCTCCTTTTCATTATAGGGGACTGGAATGAAAAAGGAGGAAGTCAAGATAACCTAGAGTAACAGGCAAATTTGGCCTTGGAATAGAGAATGAAGCAGGGCAAAGGCTCATCAAGTTTTGAAACGAGAACACACTGGTCATAGCAAACACCCTCTTCCAACAACACAAGAGAAGACTCTACACATGGACATCACCAGATGGTCAACACCAACATCAGACTGAGTATATTCTTTGCAGCCAAAGATGGAGAAGCTCTATACAGTCAGCAAAAACAAGACCGGGAGCTGACTGTGGCTCAGATCATGAACTCCTTATTGCCAAATTCAGACTTAAACTGAAGAGAGTAAGGATAACCACTATACCATTCAGCTATAACCTAAATCAAATCCCTTACAATTATACAGTGGATGTGACAAATAGATTCAAGGGATTAGATCTGATAGAGTGCCTGAAGAACTATGGACAAAGGTTTGTGACATTGTACAGGACGCAGGGATCAAGACGAACCCCAAGGAAAAGAAATGCAAAATGGTTGTCTGAGGAGGCCTTACAAACAGGTATAAAAAGGGAAGTGAAAGGCAAAAGAGGAAAGGAAAAATATACTCATTTGAATGCAGAGTTCCAAAGAATAGCAAGGAGAGATAAAGAAAGCCTTCCTCAGTGATCAATGCAAAGAAATAGAGGAAAACAACAGAATGGGAAAGCCTAA